>NW_028323501.1:0-44595 GCF_984573655.1 Nuphar pumila | reverse complement strand
TGGTCACATCAAGATGTGGGAAACTCACATCTTCCACAACCTTCCCTCCTTGCTACCGGCAATGCACCTGACCAGCACTACACCACCAGTCATGCAGATACAGAGACACTTGTGGCTGCAAGCAGCTCGGAATGGCCTCGACACGAGACTCTTTCTGTAGGAGCTGGGAGCGGGAGTGTAGCATTGCATTCCCTAGCAGGCGTTGCAGATTCACACGCAGGGTTTTCTTGGACGGGTCAGACCATTTCCGTTGATGGCATAGTGCGGCGAGAGCAGTTGCAGTTGCAGCTGCCGGCCGACCCCAAACCAGCGGGCCAGCTCACAATGCCAGATGCACCAGAGGACGCTGGTGCCGGAGTGCAAGTCTCAGCATCGGCATTTGGCCAACTCCCCACTCTTGTTCCCTTGCAGACGGCAGCACATGCAAGCGATCCCATCATTCCCGAGGCATCAGACGGCAAACAAGCAGCTGCCTCTCAGCTGGCCACATCCCCTGCAGGCGGTCTGACTCAGTCCCCAGAAGGTGCCATGCTGCCGACAGTGTCAGCAGGAACCTCGACGACGTCGTTGTGGCAGGACATTGTGACGGGGCGTCGTCGCAGGAGGGCACAGCAACCGCCACAAACCACGAAGCACAGTTGACAACAGCCCACAGAAACGTCACCACCCAGCCTTGCAGCCAACCCCGGCGCCCCCATTGCAGGCTGGGGTGATTCAAGATGCAAGGTCACAGTGGTGGCCCTGTCCACGACAAAGCCATCAGGAGCGCGCAAGCTATCAGCAGTAACCACATGCCGATGCCTTCTCCGACAGTTCGTCGGTACCTGTTGTCGCGCAAAGGTGCATGACTGCACATGTGAAGGGGGTCGCACTTCTGGAGGCGTCGCAACGACGACAGGACGGTGTCAAGTGCGTGATGACGATTACAAGCGGCCCTCAAGAGCACTGACCCTGATACAGAGCCTGTCACAGCTTTGCTGGACTCACCCTTCCAGCCCTCGATCTTTTGCGTCAGAATGCGAACGGGGTTGGCGGGTGTGACATGTCAGATTTGTTTACATGGGGTGCGGCCTCATGGCATTGAGGGGGGTGGCACCCAGACCCGATCCTGCTGTGCTGGGTCCTACCATGGGAGGTGCTGCCCAGGACGGTACGATACAAGCACTGGTTGAGAAGCTCACGGGGCCTTTGTTGTATCATTCAAAGTCTGAGTAGGCACGTTGCAGCAGAGGTCAGCATGCTCTATACAGCGCACCTTTCTTTGCACATGCTCAGTTGGTCGTTTCCATGAGATGCCTGGCAATGCTGCCAGGCACTCCCAGTCTGCCACGTAGACATGCATTGAAGTGCCTTCATTACCTGAGAGCCTCTTTGCGGACCATGGCCCCTCACTTTGCTGCTATCTTGAACCAACTGCTGTGCTGATAGGCTCAACATATATGAATGGATGACGGGTGAGCTCCCCCCCACAGCTGGGGCGCCTACAATTTTGGTGGCATGATGATCAGAGAAACCTGCACGTTCGTAAAGATGAATGCCCTGGTGTCATTGAAATCCAATTTTGTTGGCATCTGACAGCCAGCATGCTGTCACTTGCTGCATCTTTAGATCGCTGTTGTGAGAGAGGGATGTCTTATTTCATTGAATGGATAAAGACCAAGCATCTCAGCTGTACATCTCGTTGAAGCCACCTGAACACTGTCTGCAGAACAGAGAGTAGTCAGATGGACTGCCAAGCCTTTCAGTTGTCATCTTGTTGTGTGTATATTAGTTTGTAGGTCGAGTTGGTGACAGCCCTGCGTGACAGTGTCTGTATGACATCTGCTACAGTACGCTTGCTATGTCTGCATCTTTCCTTGCCTGAGAGATGTGTGCATCAGGTTGTGTGCTTTGAGCTCCTTGTGTTGAGCTGCCCTTACCCCGTCTGGCCTTGAAACAAATAGTGGCAACAGCTTGTGGCTGCTCGGTTCTTGTGGCTGCTGGTCTTTCGCTTGCTGTGTCTTTTGCTTGTTACACAAAGATAAAGAAACTCCAATCTGAAATTGCAAATGTGATGGCATCAGTGTGCACGGGAGGTGAGGCTTTTGTGTAATTCGTACTGCTGTATACTGGACATGCGGCGGAAGGCCTTCACAGCATGTTGAAGGCATGCATTGCATACCCAGGCAATGCTGTGGCATGCTACGGGATGCTGGTGGTAATATACCTGCCATTTCTTACTCGTCCATCATTTCGGGCGAACCAACCACAGGTGCCTCAGCCGCAGAGCTTCAAGTAGCAGAACGAATGCTTGCCATTGCAGGGAGTCGGTTAACAGGTGCCCAACATGCACTTTGACAGTCTTGAGATCACGAACACACCGCAGGAAGTTAGTGACCACTCTGTGTTCTGCTATGGCGGAAAAGGAGTGACGCACTACCAAAACTGGACCGGACAAGGTGCTAAGGATATTATCCTAAAATCTTGAAACGACCGACAGGCGCAAGCTGTGGCCGGTCCTCAACAATAATTCGTGTCCTTTGGAATTCACAAGCAATTTGGTCGGTTGCCCAGGGAGGGCTCTGTGTCAAGCAGACCAGGTCGAGCCGAGCCCCAACAAACATTGCACACGGTTGGAATAAATACCTTCACCGGTTCGAGCTCCTTGCGGGAGACAGTCACAACGATCGCGCATGTCATGTAGAGACGTTTTGTTCTTCTCAAAGTCGGCGTTGGCTTCCTTGCTGATGCTCCATGCTGGTCATTTGGTTCGTGTGTACATCATTTTACTTTCAACTTGCGTGTCAACATGAAGCAAAGCTGCGGGCACCCAAGCCCACAGAGAGGGTACATTTACGGCCACTGGTGAATACCTCAAATGAGTCCTAATGATAACTCTTTCACAGACGTAAGAATGAGGGCAGAAACGGCGTGTGGCGTTCTTAAACAAACATGCGCAAGTTAGGCATGGGGGGGGGTGGCTGTTGATGTGGTGGTGTGTCAAGCTGCCTTCCCAGCATGCAGTTTCGAGGTTTCACCAGCATGCTGAATCAGCCGTCCCTTGCCTATGCCGAACCTTCTGAGAATACCATACAAACAGACACATGGACGTTGTAACGCCATACATGATAAGAAATAAAAAGGGAGCGGTGCCTAACGATGCAGATTTGGACAGGCGTGATAGTACACTGCAAATGCACACAACGTGTGTTCCTAGTATTCATGTGCGTTCAACATATGCCAGATTAACAGGATGTCTATTCCATCTCATGACTGTAGCTCAGGGCATGCAAGAGATTGGCTTCATGTCAAATCACACATGCCTCTGTTCTGCAAAGTGATAACCCTGGTTCTGGATATCTCCACGAGCGGCGGAGTGACCAAGTGGAGTAACCAAGTGGTTACCACCTTGGGCACGTTCTCCACGCACTGAAAAGCATACAGTCAACGCGATGTGAACGTTTTATGTATCAGATAGCAGTATAGCATGAAACACATCGTCATAGCAAGCCTATTTTCAGTTCCACAATATAAATTCTAAATTCGGGCATGTTGATACATACCCAGGCAATATAATGCATGCTACGGGGCGCCAATGGAAATCTGCATGAGGAGCATGATGCAAGTGTTACAAGCCAAACCGGGGCTATGCCTCGCAAGGAAACTCAGTGCTTTCACCAGAATGGGATTTGACCCCCACGTTTGACCCAAAATTTTATGAAACTTTGGGCATCTGGACCCGGAAAATCAGAGGGTCTGGCGAAGCACTGGAGAAAATGTTGAAATGGATCGGAGGAAGAGTGCAAGCAACGATGCCCAGTGTTTCGCCAGAGTGGAGTTCGACCCCCATTTCTGTGCCCAATATTCATGTATTTCAGGCGTCTGAACCCAAAATGAATCTTCTTGGCGAAACACTGACGATGCCTCTGCTACGCAACCATGCCACCAGCCACAGCATTGTCATTTCTACGATGGCACTTTACGGCCTTATCCTAGTACTAATGATAATTACCCACACATGAATGTTGTAAAGTTTGAATTCGCCCATGGACCCCTGTCATATACACGGAAGCTGAACAAATGTTCGACTTGTTCGTTTGTTTGTTGAGAAAAATCCCCTGTGGAAGTTGAAAGAAGCTGTCTCGTCGCTTTGGATATCCACGACTGATGAATTGGACCGTTGAAAGCGGAGCAAACCATCATTCGTCGACTCGTGCTCTTCCGAACGGCACTTGGCTGGCACACATGAGGACATGTCGCAGAGTTGATCTGTCAGGACGCGGTGTGACCTTCAGCCTCCACCAGCAAATACTTCCACCATCGGCGATCCAAGAGGAGTTTGGAAGGACTGAGTCTGAAATAACCACTTGGTTATGTCTGAAAGATGCAGCGACGCTGACATCCCACGCTTGGGAATCCCAAATCAAAATGCCAGCATGTCCATTTCCGATAGAACGAACCTTATAAGTGCATGAGACATGCATGCGATCCAACCCCGCCGGACAATCCACCAGCAAGCTCAGCAGTGACATGATGGACACAGAATGTTTGAGGCAACAAAGCGGTTTTCATCCGAATCTGTCGGAATGCTGTCCGCCACTGAATGCACTAGGTAAGCTCCCGTTGCACCAACGGCCAGCAGTGTTTCGGCAGACCCGGTCATTTTCAGGTCCAGAGGCCTGAAAATGCATAGGGTTTGGGGACAGAAATGGCGTCGAAACGCATGCTGGCGAAGCACTGACGGTCAGCCCAGATCAGTCGGTCCGCTCGCCCCAGCACCCCTTGCTGTAGAGCCCCTCTCCTGGTGCTTTCGAGGAAGGCCGCGTTTGAACGCTTTGGCAGCATTGTGCAAGGACATGACCACCTGCAGCTTCTGGTTGACACTGTCCTGGACGGCCTGCCTTTCTCGGTCTGCATTCACCTCGCCGAGCCCCGTGACGATCGTCGATTCGTCCGTTTGGATGCGTTGCACGCTCTTCACAAGCGTGGCTTGGTTGATCTCAAGCATATCCACCTGCATGGGAATCTCCCCACGTTCTTGCCAGCTCCGAGACGTTCGTAACGCCCGACACGACCAGGACTCTTCCATGCGGCCACTCACCAGCGTTTTGCAAGACCCTGTAATTTACGGGTCGTGGGTTGCCGAAAAATGTATGACTTTTGGGGGCAAGACTGGGTCGAACCTCAATCTCGCGATTAACTGCCACTCTCACACCCTGAGTAAGACATTCTCCACATCATCCCCCCCCGTAACCGCCCTTAAGTGTAGTTGGAGTTGCCGATGTCCATGTGAGTGCAGTCATGTTGTAGAATGACGAAGGACAACATCAATATGAATAATGAAGGCAGCAAGCCCCCTGCTCCCATTAGCAGCGCCAAGGGTAAGAGAAACAACTTTGGCTGTTCCGGATTCGGGGCTGAATGCATCCACCCATTCAACATGACGACGATGTTTCCTCCTACATCACGACTGCATCCACATGGGCATTGGCAAGTTTCAGGTGCTAGTTGGGCACCTCGTAGTCCAGGCATGCAATACAGGAAATCAACTGTCCTTCTCATACATACATGGTTAGCATACATAATTAGATAATTATAATAATTTGATATGTATCCTATCATAGACATAGATGGAATACACATATCTTTCTATAGCACCGCCGCATCTACATGGACGTTGGCAAGTCCGAGAGCTACTACTTGGGACTCTTATATGCCTGTATGTATCCTACCCACATACAGAGCGGCAAAATGGCAAACCTTGGTGATGGCCAGTGCAAGCATAGCCTCGATGCGTTGCATTTGGTTTGTCATTCGATTTGCCATTTCTTGAGATATCGGTGTGCCGTTGACCTTTCCAGGCTCGGCAGGCAACCATCTAGGGGAGTGCCCAGGAGTGCGTATTGAGTCGTCATTGTCGGTCTGTATCTGACTGTCTGATGTTTGGCGACGCTCTGTGGTGCTCGCTGAAGGCTGGTCTGTGCTCGGCCGCTGTGATGGCTCGGGCTTGCGTTCAGCCTCCTCCGAGAACCCCATAACAGGGGAATTAGACGTTGTGGGCGAGCCCAACACAGGGGCAGCGATTAGACTTGCTCGCTCTGCCGATTTGCTGCTCTCCAGTTCAATTTCTTTCAGCCTGCAGCACAAGGTCGTTTGCAAATCAAACACACCTCATCATATTCGATCGGGAATCTCACCATGTTCCGTGTTCATGCAGCACGTTTGCACAGATGTGCAAACTGGATAGTGCTGTATCGAGAACAAGATCGTTCAAATGGCAACATTGAAGTTGGTCATTATCGTCTTTAATAATTGGTAATTATGAAGAGTGGGAATCATTACTAAGTGGTAATTATTGTCTTGCATCGCACTTCGGGAGCGCGTTGAGAAGCATTAGGTTTATTACCCGCCCATCGTTGGTTTTAGATGCGAGTATGGGCTCAGTTCTGGGGGGTCCGGGTGGAGAGAGTAGTAAAGGAGTAAGGTGCCTTGACGACCGTGTATCTGTTTACCAAACTATCGCATTCAAATGGACAATGGAAACTCCAAGAAAGATATGTGAATCAGTGCAACAATACCACCACCTGAGGCAAGCATACCTGGACCAGCCTGACTTACCACCGTGCCTTTGTTCCATCAATTAAACGAGTCAAGAAAGCAGTGCAAGGCCGAGAGGTCTGTCTCAGAGGTAAATGAGTGAAAAGCAACGGCGGTGTGGGTGTCAAGGTTGCATCAGAGGGTTTGGGAGATGAGGACATGAAGAATTGATCCAGTGTGATAGCGTGACATAATATGTAAGGCTGAACGACTGGCCAAGATACTTCTTTTTGGGCCAAGTCGCTCATGGGCTATCTGACTGAACGACTGTCCAAGGATAGTTCTATTGGGCTATCTGACTGATGTGGGAAGTGATTGGTGTAGGTGCCATCAGGATTGCATGAGCCATAATCATGGTTGACGAGCATTGTCCATTGTCCATGTATAATAGGCATGGCATGCAAGGAGACCAATGCGGAGTTTTGGACTTAGACAACATCGCTCAGCAATCGGCTACCCTCACAAGGAGGGTCACGGTGAACACGACCCCGCGAATACCCTGCGAATATTACTTTCTCAGCCAGAAGACGCAATCGCTGGGTATTCCTCGGGTCGTATTTGCAATTACAGGCATTTACAATCCACTGCTCACAGACAAACAGCCTGACCATACAGTACTTTGCCAGAATGACGATCAACCATGATTTCTGCCCCGCAAAACCAACCATTTCAGGTACCAACGCCTGAATTTGAACTGTCTGGCGACACAGTTGCATGGCCAGCGGGGCATCGCACCTCAGGATCGCAGCTTCCCGAACCCGAACCGCGCTCACGGGGAACGCTTTCATACAGCTTGCGAGGTCAGAGGCCCTGAGGGAAAGGATGTCGGTGGAACTGAGGGCGATGCATGAACAGGTGCGGGGGGATGTCAACACCAGGGCGTCCTCTCCAAAGTAGCTGCCTTCCTTGAGGAGGCCAACAATCAGCCCACCCTCGTTCAACTGAGCAACCACCCCTTTTTGTACCACGCACATCTCATCGCCGACATCGCCTTTCCGGAAGATCGTCTCCCCTGCACGGCCACAGCCCATTATTAGGAAATTTTCAGGTCGATTTCAGGTCACTCTGACCCATTGACGATGTACCCAGTTGAAGCCCTCGAATTCGTTCAGGTTCTTTTAAGACGAGTTCATAGGCACACGTCGGCATAGGCATGCAGTCGAGCTCACAGGTTGTTGTCCAGCCAGACAAAACAAAAGTATACTGCGAGAGCTGAGATCGCGTAGCGGGGGAGGCCTTGTTTTCAGGCAATTTTCAGGTCAATTTCAGGCCAATTTCACCCCTTTCTAAGGCGATGCTGTACTACGTTGAAGCCCTCGAATCATTCTGCGGTAGGGATGCAAGATCATTGAGATATCTCGCAATGATACCTTCACATATCATTGCGAGATATGTGAAGGTACATACTTGAAGCGTTTGGCCTCAGGTGGTCATCTGGACAGGAGAGTTGGCCATCAAGGCCTAGGGCTATCAAAGGCTGCTCCTAAAGGCCTCAAGCATACTGATCGGCATCCATGTCATGAGGAGGCGTGCTGGGCCCCTATCAAGGGCCCCAATAAACAGCCATATTTCCAGCTAGTGGACAATAGCTGGACATGGTTACATATCTCTGTGGCAAGATGTTGACTTTTGATTTGACTTTAAATTTGACAAACCCTCCACAGAAGCGTGCTTTGCGCAGTCTGGCACAAGCTCATCCAAGTGTTGGTGATGCGTTGGAGCAGTCAGCTCCAAGTGAAGGCATTTTCTCGTTGACTTTGGGGAAGTAAAACACGGCTTGCTCTCACATCAGGAACGTGACTGGCGTCCTCACTCCAAGTAAAGGTCAGTTTTCTCCGCCAGAATGGAGTGCACTCCCCATTCCTGTCCATAAAGTTCATGCATTTGCAGGCATATGGACTAATAACTCACTCTGCTTGGTGAAACACCGGTATAGATAGCTGTGGCACGCCACCACTCATGGCTTCTATGCATAGATAGCTGTTTGAACCTGTGGGTTGAACGGTCATACGGTATGACACACCCAACTTGGGTATGACCATGCATGGTTTCTATGTACAGATAGTAATGTGGAGTGTCCCCTCTTGTGACCTAAAATAGAACACTTCCTTGAAGTGGTTGGAGGTCTTGATATACAAGGCGGTGTATCGACAACTGAACTGGAATCTATATTGGGAGCTGATCTTTAAAACAAGATCCCAAACATAGATCCCAAATATTGCGACGATCTCTCAAAGGAACGGACGGGCCATTTTCGGTCAGCTGTGGCTGATCTCCTTTCTCGCACGGTACAAGACAACGAAGAAGAGGACATGTCAGGTCAGGCTATGGTAAGACAGGCTGGTCCAGGTACACTTGCCTCAGCGGATGGAAACTTTAGCACTTATTCCCATACAGTTTTTGGAGTTGCCAATGTCCATGTGGATGCGGTAGTGCTGTAAAAAGATACATCAAAATCACTGTTCACACCTGGGGGGTAAACACTCATCCGCACACGACCACACATGGCTTCTATGAAAAGGTCCTCCGTGCCTGCCAGAAGGCCGACTTGCCTGAGCACCCGCTTGAAAAGGTGTGATGTGATGTCTTGGAAAATGGACATGGGCACGTCCGAGAGAATGCGCATCACTTCGGGACCGGGGTGCGAATAGGAAGAGAGGTAATCAAAATAGTCCTGCACTTGTGGATTGAGTAAGCTCCGTTTGCTGAGGAGACCTGGGAGCTGCGTGTTTGAGGAGCATGCAACCAGGTCAGGGAAAGTCACAAACAAATGATGAGGACATCGGCCCCGGCCACAGGTCCCGAATCTGCCAGCTACTTGGAATTCCTTGAGTTAGCGTCGCACAGAAGGAAGACATTGGCGATGAGAAGTTGCTACACAAGTTTCAAGGACTGCATGTGCCAGGGGAGGTAGTTTTCGCTGGACGGTGTGATTTGAGGATCTAGATGCGCAAAGGTGCATGATATAGGGACAGAGAAGGGGGATGAACCCCTTTCCGGAGTTCAGCATGCAGCATTTCCTGAACGGGCCGACGCTGTTGGAATGTTGACTCATGCATCTATCTGTAGAGATGTCGGTTGACTGTTGGACTTAGGTTGTGTCTATATCTAGATCCACGCACAATACACATACCATGGACATCTCCGTGGATCGGGGAGTCGAATGTAACCTCGTTCTAACAGACTCAACAACACCTCCCAAGGGACCCGCAAAGCCCGCCAGCCTAAAGAATGCAGAGGTTTGTGCTCCGCCGGACAGTTTGACCAGCAAGACTGCTTCCCAAGTGGCTCTTGGAGTTGCCAATTTCCATGCAGATGCGGCCGTGTTGTGAAAAGATACATCATCATCAAGACGGCAGTGCTTCGGCAGCTGTAAAATACACCCCGCCCTTTCTACATGGGTTCCGGCCCCCAATGTTGTCCCTACAATACATGCATTTTCGGCCATCTGGGCCCGAATAACGACAGGGTTTGACGAAGCACTGCAAGGCAATCTGGCGGAGCTGGGTAGACTTGCCTGGACCCGGTCTTGAAGTTTCCTCGGCACGTCCAGGTACCGCATCGCATCCACAACCACCTCCAGCCGTTGAGCGTGTCGTGCAGCTGTTGCGTTCATCGTCGACACTAACAGGGCCATATTTCCTACCACCGTCGCACTGATGCAGGCCCCCACGACAAGCGCTACACTGCGGCAGACAGGCTATGGCAGGTCAGCTCAGTGCTTTGCCTGATTGCTTTGTGGGCCTGTATCCTTGAAAATGCATGATAATCTGGGGCAGAATTGGGGGTTGAACCGCGTTCTGGCGAAGCGATGGCTCAGGTTGGCTCAGGTACGCTTGCCTCGGGTGATGGTCATGGTAGCCATGATTCCCAAGTAGCTCCTGGAGTTGCCCAACCCCATGTGGATGCAGTGTTGTAAAAAGATACAGCAGTCAACAGACACTCGCCGAGTCGCACAGAGTCAATGAACAAAGTCTGTTGAAAAGTGTGGTCCACCAACAAACGACTGGAGAGGAAGCTCCCAGCGGTTTTGCCAGACTTTCGGAGATTTCCCAGATGTCCAAATATGCAAAAATTCTCTGTGTAGAAACGGGCGCCGAACCCAATCCTGGCAAAACACTCCCCAGGCTCATACCATTCCAGTGGGCACAGACTGCAGCATCAAAAGCTTGCGATGTATCCATCGCCTGATGGACCGTCGTGCATGTCCACTTATATAACACTTCGTATGCACACCCAATGCAGACCCAGCCAATCATGCATCTGCTGGATATGCTTTATGCTTTACAGACGCATGCAGTCTGATTCCCAAGTAGTACTCGGAGTTGCCAATGTCCATGCGGATGCGGTAGTGCTGTCAAAAGATACATCATCATCAGTGCGGATGTCAATTGCATGGAGGAGTGCCGCGCACCTGCAAAAAACTCTCTCAACGTTGTTCTCGGGCGCTGTATTTTCCCCTATGATCAATAAGAAGGACATGTAGTAGACGTGGAGGTAGCGATCCAACACGGTGCCGTGCTCCATTAAGGACCATGGAAGGTGGGGGAACATGTTGTACGCGATCTGCCACAAGCACGCGATCCAGTGTGCGATGAGAAATATCAGCAGCATCAGACGCACGATGCGCAGAAGGTTTGCATTCTTCATCTTCTCGAGAAATCGCATGAGACGGCCAAGTCGAAGCAGCCGAGGTGTCTGCAGCCAACGATTTATCATTCGTCCAGTGCTCCGCGCGAATGGGGTTTACCCCCATTTTTGCCCCAGATAATGATGCATTGTCAGGGATACAGACCCACAAAGCAAACTGCCTGGCGAATCACTGCAATCATCCAACTGGGAATCAGGCCGAGAAGCTCTAGGCGCGCACTGAACGGACAGGGACGTGCTGATGATAGCACTTGTGATCGGGCAAGATGGAAACGTGAGGCTGGGGATGTCAAAATGATAATGACAATAAACGAAAAATGTTCGTAGTGTGAACACCACTGATTACATAACCTGGCCACTATTCGATGTGAAAGTCGTTGGTTCAGTCACAGAGGCGTGTGAGAATCATTGATGCTTCCATCCTTGAATAACATCCGGATGTTAATCAAGGATCGAGGCATGTATGATTCTCACACGCCTCTGTGACTAATGCAACAGATCCAGAAGCACCGGTTTATACTTGTGAATACATCGCTTCGTTGTGTGCACTCCACACGTTCCATAGCTTGGCCATATTCATGGCCATATATTCATACTATATATAGGAATTCACAATTATTGGTCATTAAGCATGAGCTTTGGCATGCAATGTTGCATCGTTTCTTTGTATGATAGCAGTTTGCACCACTACAGCACGATACAAACCTCAAACCTCGCTGATTGTTTGAGCATGTTCTGGTGCACAATATTTGGTTCAGCTGTGGCTGATGTCTACAGTATGCTGTAGCTTGACATCACACTCAGGGCGCGAGCGCGATTGCCATCGCGCCAGCATAGCCGCCAGCCCACTTACCCTGTTGTTGTTGTGTGCATGGCCATGTCATCTGGCAGAGATCTCTAATGACCCCGATGATGTAGCAGTAGCCCATCTCAGCAATTGAGCCACCGCATAGCCGATTCCCTGGCGGGGAGCAGCCTAACAGAATCAAACGCACATACATTTCCTGCTCACCATCACTGCGGATTCCCCTTAGTTTTCTCCTCCGCGTAAAGACGTGTGATATCAAGCGTCTGTAAGCAATCGATCCCGATTCGCACCTTGAGAAAGGAAAGAGCGCTCAAGTTGGCTTCGGAACCAGACAGCAGGAGAATATACTCGAACGGCACCGACGCAGCGAAGTCAATGAAGAACCACGTGCGCAAATAATGCTGCACGATCGCAGAGCCATCCGTGATCATTCTCCCGGTTTTGTCGAGAAACGCGGTCCGAAAAGTCGAGATCAAGTCCAACGCAAACAACGCGTCGACAATATTTTCGACGTACTTCTGCGGAGGGGGCTGCTTGTATGAGAACGCGGTCTGGAGCGGTACAGAAATGGCATTGTAGACCACAAAAAACAGGATCAAGATGTCCCAGTTCCGCCGCCTCCAGTCATTTGGCAAAACAATCGGCAGAGTGGCGTCCAGCCAGTCCAAGAGCTTCCGACGGAAGCTCGGGGGTGCCTTTTTCTTTCTGACCTTGGTAGCAGAGCGCTTTGCATGAGCTGGGGGGCCCCAAATTGCGGATTGGAGTGACTTCCCGACCACGATCTCATCCTGTGACAGCACACACGGAAATTTGTTACTCTTGGATTGCACCGACAGGCAACAATTCTGGCAACACCCCGAGCGTTTGCACCTTTTTTTATGCAATGGCAAGAGGATCAGCGGACAACCTCTGCTGTCTGCAGCTAGTGCTATCAGTGCGTCGCCAGACCCGCTGATTTTTTAGGTCCACATATCCAAAAATTCATGAATTTCCGGGACAGGTTTGGTGTCCGAACACCATTCCGGCGAAGCACTGAGTGCTATGTATGTCATGTCCACGTGTGGACAGCGCAGTGCTTCGCCAGAGTGGGGTTTGACACCCATTTCCGGCCCAGATAATCATGCATTTACAGGGATACAGACCCGCACAGCAAACTGCCTGCCTAAGCACTGGGACAGCGCACCTCCTCTGCTGCTTGCACCCCATGTATAGAGGCCTGCATGTGATCTCGAAGCTCCCTTAGCTGCACCATGTGCTCTTCTGAATGCGGTTCTCTTATTTCCAGCGACATCGTTTTCCTCAAGATGTCGGTCTGCATGTCAAACTGAAGTATTGAGTACATGCTGACAAAGATGCCCAGTCTGCCAGGGTGTGCCATTGTGCACATTCTTTGTAAGGCATTGGTATCCGTGACAGATGCTCGGCCCACGTCTTTTCTCTCTGGACACAGATTCCCTTTAGGAATTGATTGCCGTCCGAAGAGCCCCTTGAGCAAGGGCGAAACCGATCGCGGTAGCTCGGTGTAAACACACTCTTTCCCACCCATTTACATGTTTGTATGTATCTGTTTATCCCATCCTTCACAGGGCTTCAACTTGCTTATTTTGCCCGCCACGTTTACGTGTTTCTCAGGTATACACAGGCAAGAGATAGGGATGATGATAGGGATGATGATGAGGTATCTTTTTGCACCCACATGGAATTGGCGACTTCAAGTGCAACTTCCGTATGCGTAGCGGCACATCTATTGTATTGTGGTGTGTGAGCATCTGGCATGTCTAATCAGGCAGTTTGTAAGCGTGCGCATGCATCGGCAGCAGCATTACACGGTGTTCGGCCACTTGACAGCATCGGGGATGTGAAGGCACTAGATAAATGGGGTTCGACCACCATGTTGCCCCAAATAAGCGTTTTCAGGGATGATCCGCCACAAGGCAAACTGCCTGGCGAAGCACTGACTTCACACAAATTGATCACATCTCAGGAAGTACATATGAATGTGATCATCCGGCGTGATCTGTATCATATGAGACACTTCAGCACACCAGGGGCGCCATGTTCTTGCGAAAAAAGAGATCGTGTGCCAAAGAAAAGGGGCGCCCTTGGTGTGCTGAAGTGTCTTATCTGATACAGATCACGCCAGATTGTGCAGATTGGACTGATGACCTAGGGGCCTAACAGTGGCTTCCAAAGCTGGACAAAGGTCTTCAACTTTGGCGCGCATGGTTTGTTGCATTCACAAAGCTTGAACTCTGAAGACCTGACAAAGGTTGCCAGGCCCTTGCAAGCTGCGTTTGAGCATGTAACAGGGTAGGAGAGAAGTGTTGTCTCACCAGGCAATCGTAACTGGTTTGCCCTTGCCCAAGGGGCTCTTCGGACTGCAGTGAAGTGCTAAGAAATCTGTGCCGAGACTGTAAACGTATCTGTGTACTGTGAAGCAATGCCTGGTTCCAACATGCAATCTTTAATCAAATGCGCTGGCAGATCGAGGAATGCCCACACCGTCATGTTGCTGGCAGTGCGCAGAGGCAGATACCAGTGCTTTGTTAGACTGTGCTTTGACCCTCATTTGTCCAAACAATCCAAGCATTTTTTGGGCATCTAGACCCGCGAACCACACGATCTGGCAAAGCGCTGGCAGAAGGGCGATTGGAATATCAGCGGGAGATGCGAACCGATCCACAGGTCATCAAGTTGGCAATAGTCTCTCCAGGAGCGCCGAACTGAACAGTTTTTGAGTCGCTCGAGTTCCGTTGCATTGTGTGCCGACCCTGGGGCAGGAAGTGTGCCTGCGAGGGTGGGGCATCCACATCCTGCACTTCAACACACCCAATCAGTGCATTGCCAAGTCGTGCAATTTGCAGGTCAAGATGCCCAAAAATGCCTGAATCGTTGGTACATATGTGTGGTATCATGCTCTATCATGCTCGGTATCACGGTTAGAATGATTACTGGTATAAGAACGGGGCGTGAATGCCACCGAGAGCCAGTGACCTTCACTCCAATTCCCGAGTGATTTACTGTATTTTATCTTGTCCCGAAATGTCGACTAGCATGTTGGAGTGCCTCGGGTCGGGGGTGAGAGCCATCGGTGCCTTGAATGCTGTCGAGACCGGCCTGTTGGGTGAGGAGTTCGTGCTCCTTACGTGTGTGCTTGATTAAGCTGTTTCTTGTTCAACCAGAGCAACGATTTGTGATGCGGCAAGCTCTTCGCAGCAATTGCCTAGCCAATACATATCGCGGCGGTAGTTTATTTCACTTTACTCTATGATGAGCGTGATCCTTGCCTCGTGCCCCTCCGGCTCTCGGAGACCAATGCTGGCGCTTGCCTGAATATCAAGGGCTGTTTCAGGGGGCTTTCACACATGGGCGTTGGTATGCTTTCACCGGCATGGGGTTTGACCCTCATCTCTGTCCCAATACGTTCATGCACTTTTAGGCATCTCGAAAATCATTCATCTGACGGAATGCTACGCGCGGCCTGTTAGGATCTTTTGCTGTGCCCTCCATGACATCATATGATCTCCCACGAGCAATGCTGCCTGGCTACTGTCATGCCCTTTTGCTCATGGCTTAATAAGCATGGCTTAACAGGTCTATTGAACGTGGTGGGGTTGACGGTTCTCATCGCAATTGTTCTTAGATTGCAGGGTGATCACCCAGTGTTGAACGTTGCTACACAATGGTTACGACAAAAGCGAGAGGGGTTTTGAGTCCCAGCTACCCCTTCCGGGACCTGTTCCTTCGCATGCTCCATGGCCTAGCTGCGACGGATGAAGGAACCATTGATCGCCAGTGCTTCGCCAGATTGTGTTTCGACCCCAGTTGTGTCCCTTTCAAGCATTTTTGGGCATCTATCACACGATCTTGCGAAGCGCTGTTGATCACACCGTGTCCATGGCTGTGGCGAGGTGATAGGTAACGTGAATGCCAGTGCGCCTCCATTTCCAGAACAGTGTCCATGAGCGATTGTTCATGTGAAATGAATCGGTGGAGTACAAGGCACTGGACACCCGCAAGCCTAGTTTGTCGTGGGCCGGCATTCACCATGGTCAGGCAGGTTTTTTTTGCTGTACCAAGGTGGTCAGTCATGGCTGCTACTCTTCTGGGCCACTACTGCAACGGGCCAAACTCAACTTACTAAAGAGTCTACGAGGTCAAGCGCAGCACTGTGTACCTGGCAGATTCATTCCGCGATCAAGGCTCGCCTCCGAGGGCCTAGGGCATCATTCGGTTTTTAGGAGCACACAGCCAGGTGCTTTCGATGCGATCCGCCACGAATATGCGGTGTATTCGCGTACTGCATCATGAAGCGCATGAACGCTTGGCTCTCAAATCGCGCTGTTCGATTGAGCCCTGGAACGACTATGGAAACGCTCCAGGTTCTTGCCACAAACAATTTGGAACTTACTCAACCGACTTTATCATTCGTGCTTCTACTGAAAGAATTTCGGATGCCATACCTATGGGGCTTTGCATTGCAATGCTAACGCAAAGCGCCAGCTTCGTCTACCCACAAAATGAAATCTGATTGCAAAAACATGTCACCTAGCCTTGAGCAAGCGCTTCCAGCCCCTAAACATAGGGATCACCGTAAGTAAAGAAACATGCGAGGGCTGCAAACTCAATACGATGGCAGCTTGAGCTGTTGCTTGGGTTGTTTCCCACATCAGCTTTGAGTCGCACCTCCAGCTGGCTATCCTGCCGATACTTCTCGTGCATCCTCTGCATGTACACCCTGTGCTCCCCCATCGCCATGCTTGCTCTTCAAGATAAGTTAGCGATCCTGGAACTTCAGAGAGGTGTAAGTGCAGTCCCTCTGCACACTCGCACGAGCCCCACCAAAATGCTGGGGTTGCCAGGCTCTGCGCTTGAAACCTGTCTGTAGAATGGAAGCACGATTACGTCGCTCATCTTTCACGGATGTGGTGATCTAATTGACATATACTTTCTAGAGGCTCTACATGGTTAGCAATACCAGCATCCAGGCCAGCCGGCTGTCGTTACCAATTCTGGGACACGCTAACACGCGCAATTGCGTTCTTCAGCACTACGACTGAAAACCACGCTTGTCAACAGAGGTAGTTCACTATTCAGGAAATGAAATTCATGGACTTCAAGTGAGCGCATTTGCAAGTGATGTACATGTGGTGATACAGAAGTTTCACAACGTCCATGATAAAATCTGAGGGGGAATGGGCATGGACAGCTTCAGCTGATGAACCACTCCAGTGGGACCTCGCTGGAATGACATTAACATATAAAATAACAAAACTCAATTTTCTCGTGATGCCGTGCCCACGACAGGCAATTGAACGTATTGTCTGGGACCCAGACTGGGTAGACCGTTATAACGGCGCAAACAGTGCTATCTCCAGATGTGCTGTTCACGACCTACCAACTCTTGGTTGGCAACCGATGAATCTCGAATTCTGAGAAACTCAATGCTGCGCTACATGTATGCCTGAATCAGTCGATGCTGATCGAACAGAGCTGGCCGTCAGCATGACGGGCGCACCACCGTCATAGGACCTAGCGCAGCAGTCCAGCAGCAGGCGCTCTAACAAGCAAATGTTGTCACAAGCTGCTGATTGAGACCCAGGTATGTCTGAACCTCGCACCCCCCTATTCTGAAACTGTCCAACAAAAAGAAATGTCTGCAAGAGTGCAATTGTCCCAACTCACCGAGATGGTGACAGCTGGCCACCGTTACCTGTTCAATGAGCTGCAGCCACCTGGGAAAGCGGGATGCTGCCTGTCACGTCAATTCATTTATAGAGCACTGCTAACTTCAACTTGTGCAACGCTTTAACACTACAGTCACATGCTATCGCGGTGGACAAATGCAAGAAAGCTGACTTACAATCTGAGCAAGTCCTAGAGCAGCCGCAAAAGAGCTCCATAACCTGGGGGGCACCCCTTTACCGACGCATTAACAAGCTTCAGTTGAATGCAGAAATGGACAGGCTTAGAGAGCAAAGCACTCTAGCTGGCCAAGTAGTATACCAACAGATCCAATGCAGCACTAACGACCCTTGTGCCGCGCGTGCCCACATCACGCTTGCCAGACAAGCATCTGCCACAGATGATGCAGACAAATATGACGCTCGTTGGTGCATAGAGCCTGCTTCATGCAGTCAGCGTTGCTCCAAACAGGTTCCCCTCCCCCCACCCACAAATCCACACATTGTTCCATGCTTTGACCCGGTAATTAACCTTGCGCTGACTAAATACTGGGCAGAGGTGCGCTTGGGCACCATGGTCAACAGCTCGCGCGGTAAATGCCTTGCTGGCATCAGTTCTCATAGTCTGTTGCAAACGGTGTGTAGATGCGTCTTGAGTTTGAGTATTGCGCCTGCTGCACACAACACCACTGCAAGTTTAGCGCCTGCTGCATATGACACTACTGCAGGTCAGATAGCCCCCACGAACAACAACGAAGGCAGCATGCTCTTAACAGAGACCCACCTCCGCGGCCGCGGCGGAAGGAACAGAACAGCCTTGCTAACAAACATTGAATGCATCAATCAGGAACCATGGCAGGCCTCTGAAGACACCTACGACTGCAATGGCACCTGCTTCAACGAGGTCCATGCTGCCGAGCCAAGCGGCCAGCGCATGCAGTGTTTCGCTGGCCTCTCTGATGTTTCGGGTCCGCATACCCAGAAATACATGAACTTCTGGGACAGAAAGTCATGGAGGGTCGAAACCCGTGTCTGATGAAGCCCTGAGCGCATGTCCACGTGCTGATTTACTGCCTCCAGAAGGAACCTCACATTTGGTCTGCACCCGCCTGTATCCGTCTCCGACAAGAAAATTCCAATCACTGCTGCTGTGGGGGCCGATGGAGGAGCGCGGGCTGAGAGTGCGCAAGTGAAGCAGTCATTTGGCAGAAGGGGGGTCGACCCCCATTTTTCTCCCCCAAAGTAATGCATTTTCAGGCATCTCGAACCACAAATTATAGGGTCTGGCGGATTGCTGAGTGCATAGGTTCTATCAGTTGCTTGTCGAAACATTCCCAACCTGGCTGCACAAATGTATGCAACCACGCGATTTCACACCACCTACGGCTCAACTGCAACGGACGATCGCTAATGAGCATGCTGGAAAATGCATTCACGGGTCGGTAAGGCATTGTTTGGACGTTTGTCGACCTTCATGGTGCAGGTGAGCATGGTGCCGCCCGCCTGTGTGACGTCCGCGATGACGAAGTCTAAGAATCAATACTTCTAGCATGGAAGCAATCACATGCGGAGTGCGATGGCAACCCCAAAGGCCAAGATCGCTGAGAACACGCTCGCCCAGACCACATTGCTGAGCAACGCTATGAAGCGCGATGTCAATTGGAATCCCAGATCGCTGAGAACAACCGACGTCGATGTACAGTTTACAACATTGCGCATCAACATCGACAATGGAAACAAGCACAACTTGGGAATTGTGGCAATTGATGTCGATGTACTGCTTTAAAGCATTGCCACATCCACGTTGACAATGGCAACCACAAGCACAACCTGGGAATTATGGCAATTGATGTCGATGTACAGTTTACAAAAGTTGCGGCATCAAAATGAACATTAGAAACCCCAAGCAATACTTGGGAAAGTATGGCAGGCAATCAACAACCCTCCCCGCACCTGAGCATGAGGCGCAGGCGGTGCCGCCTTGCCTGAAGGCGGCATGTACGTCGGCTGAGCGTACGGAGCTCTCCCCTCCCCGGTGGTAAGCTCATTCCAATGGTTGAAGTTGGTGCGGCGGTCATCTTCTCCCGGGGCTGAGTAATCATCGTCCTTGGGCAGCAGCTCCTCGCCAAAGTCGACGAGGTTGATTGTACGCATGGGCGTTGCGTGCGGTTGCGGCGGCGCCGGGCTTGTGTACCAGGACGTTTCTCTGCCGGGGGGGGGGGGCGCAGGGGCTGGCTGAGCGGGCGACTGCAGCACCTACACGCCGCAGCTTGCTCACTGTTTCGCCAGACCCTGTGATTTTGCGGGTTGAGATGCCCCAAAATGCATGATTTTTGGGACAGAACTCAGGGTCGGAACCCATTCTGACGAATCAAGACCATGCCCTGCGCTGATGAAGCCTACCAGCGCTTGGTCTAGTCCTTGAAGCATGGGCAGACTGCTACCAAGCAAGCGGCGTTGTTGCAAGCATACATGGCACAAGTGCACGCAGGTCGACGCAACTGTTGATAGTACCTTGATCATGTCCATTTGAATTCAGTGACGCCACAGCAGACTGCACGTGAATGCAGTCAACATCAATGTCGACCAACATGGTGGTATTATGTGAAAACCTGCATGTAGTTTAGCCCTTGAAACTTAAATTCGAGTTTGGTTGGACCCTGGAACCAATGGAAACAGCCAATGTGCAATGATGTTGCACACCGCCAATCGTCAATGTAAGAAGAATGTATGATGTGCAGGGCGCATTAGATACATAGGTGTCCCCACGCAGCAAGCTACCGACAGCAAAGTATACTTCGGCTCATCCGACCAACACGCTGAGGTTGACACGAGTGCGCATTCGTGCCACAAATCGGGTGGCACCATCCAACGGCACTTGGCTTTAGAGTTACGCTCTCAAAGTCATCAAACGTGCAAATGGGACGGCGTTCAATCAAAGGATAAAGCACTGCATTAACCTGGTTCAACACTCGGCAGGCGCAATGCAGCAATGCAGGCTGCGCAACGACAAGCATAGCAAATTAACCGAAAAGAACAGGCGTCAAGGGACAGAAGATCTGAACATCTTGAGGTTTGTTTCGGTGTTCAAATCGTTTGGCAGGACGGAGCAAGTGTCTCCTATTGGCTGCGAAATGCACTGTCATGTCACTGAAAGGTCCAGGCCCGGCCTCGTACGCAACCGAATAACAGGCTCGCATGGTACAAAGCCACTTCTTGAGCATATCTTGCAGTATTGTGGGGTTGAACACCGTTCCACGCGGGGCACACCATGTTACTCGGATGTCGTCCACTAGAATCAGACATTTGAAATTTCGTGTTTCTGGCCAGGCCCGATGAACATGGGACATCCAAAGCTTTATAGAAATCAGAAGGCAGGTCAAACTCTGCTGCCGATGCTGCGTCGTTTACGTCCCGTAAGCACACAGGCCGGATGTCAAATGTCGGGAGCATACCAGCGCTGGCGACAGGACCTTCTGCTCGTCAGTTCCCCATGGCGCTGCTGACGCTCCTGTTGTGAGCTTGTAGATGGGATTGTTGCTGTAGTGATGCTTTCCATGCCGCTGAGAAAGCTGTCCGTTCTCCTGAATGCAGACACGGCGTCACCCAACACGTAAGTACTGCTTTCTGTGGGACATGAGCAGCACTGTTAGACCTCACCTCGTCGTGCTGCATAGCTGTTGATTTCTATAAAGGAGGTAGAATTACTAGCAGCTGGGCGGATATAATGTTCAACGCAGACTGATGTGCTTTGTACATAAACTGCTTTCAACTCGAATCAAGTACTGACGTCGCGGAGCACACTTATGGACTTTGAGATGGCCTGCGCCATCGATGGGTCTGTCTGTCGTTTGCCCTTTCCGAACACTTTGGAAAAGTGCAGCCAATGCAGATAGCGCATCCTATCTCATTGTATCAATGAATTACTTGTGAGCAACGCATGTTTGAATGGCAGAGGTTTGCGCTGTACGATGAGGGCTAGTGGGCGCGAAAGGTACCCAGCACGATGGCACTGTGATGCGATGCCTGAAGCTAATGCCAGGGTGTGGTTGTACCTTGAACCCTATGATTTATGGCTTGTCCGATTCTAGTGTTCCCGTCCAGAAGACAAGATATCCGTAGCAATCTGTGCAATATGGCTCAACTTATATTCAGTAAGCTAAACTTGCATCACTCCGCAAAAGCTGTGAATGGTTGGCAACGGCCTTTTAGCATTGGGGCGTATGGCACCAGTCGGCAAGCCGTCTATAGAGCTCTGCAGAATCAGCGCGTCGACTTGCAACATCTCTGCAAACTTTCAGATGTAGTGGTCCCCTCTGCGCGCCCCTTCTTATTGGATGGCGTGGATCCTAGCAAGGACTGGCAACAAGCAGCCAGACTGATCATAGCCCGGCTTCAGGCTCCACCATCGCGTTGTCCCTCGGAGCTAGCGCAATTAGCAGTGCAACGAGTCGTAAGAATACGCCGGCAGCTAGATATTGATGGTTGGCAGGCTGTTTTGCATCAGTTGTGCCATCCACAGGCACGTTTCCTTATCTTGTCCAGCGTCTTTAATATTTGCGCTTGCCATGATCGGACGTTTGCATTACAAGAAGGTGCTGAAAGTCAGAAATACTGCGTCTTCATGGAACGCTTGGCACATTGTGTGCATTTGTTCCTCCTCTGCGGTGGTGTGCTATTGGTCGCAAGCCACTACATCAGCATTCTGGGCGTGAGCGGGAGCACGCATCGCACATTAGCCCCTGTGTCCTTGTGTGCAACCTGCGGACGTGGTAAGCGAGCAGCTTGCATAGGGTTCCTGACGGGGACGGTTCGGCTTCTGTTGGCTTCCAGCGAGGTGTCTCGGTCGCCACGGCTCCAGGGTGACACTATGTTTGTACTGTTATACGTTGTGCATGCCTCATAGGACGTGAAGCTCACCAAGCCACATCCCAATCGATACCTTCCTGGAAACATGCTTGTTGTCTAGTTTGATGCTTGCTCACACAGGGAACTCCAATGTTCATTGAAGAATGTAAAGACTTCATTTTCGGGCAGTAGTTACTCGTCGTTCACCAAGTCGGAGGAGTTGCTGATGTTGACGTACTCTCTGTTCCGGGACAGGAACATGCCCAGAGTCAAGAAAGCCATCGAGTCATGTTCCAAAGCTGTCCTGAAAGCTTCATCAGGCATGTAGCGTTAAAGAGCCCGCAGGCACCACCCAATTCAGCTGGCAGCGAGTTGCGTGTCTGCATTCAACTGCCCACCCTTTCAACAGTCCTTTCTGCCTTCACTCACCTTCCTCGTGCTCGAGCCAGTGGTGGGGTCCTGGACAGAAGATAATCTGTCATATGCCCTTATTTTGCCCTGTTCAACTTCTTTTCAGCAATCGGGTTGCGTGGCTGTAAGGTGGATTGACAGGATGGTTGCAAGGCAGGCTGTTATTTTCAGCAAACAACGCATAAACAGTGCCATCGATGCCAGATATTCAGTGATTTCTGAGGCCTAAGTGTCACCTCGAGCGGAGAAAGAAAAAGCCATGGTTGCAACTGTTTCCCTCCAGGGAGAATGTCGCACTACTGCTCTGCCAGGGGCCGGGCCAAGGCTGTGCTGTGAGCTGGGATCCGACTGTAGGTTATGCACAGATACAAGATGTTCATCATGACAGAGTTCAACGAGGCAACTGACCAGGGCCCCGGGAGGCTCACAGAGGCGCAGGCTATGCAAGTGCTGGTTACGAACCCGTGGCTGCTGGTAAACGTACGGCCAGGAGAGGTGGGCAAGGAGCTGCTGTACATGCGTGACAGTGCGCTGTCTGTGTCACAAGCTTGCGCAAATGTGCGTACTACCTCCTGATAGGACGTCAGTGCTTCGCCAGATTGGGATTCGACCCCCGTTTTTGCCTTGAAAAATCATGCATATTTGGGCGTATATAGTGTCACAAATCACACTGCCGTTCGAAGCGCTGCTTTCAGTTGTTTTCGGCCTGAGCTGTATGTGCTCACAGCGCTGTCTGCATATTCCAACTGGCGCAAATGTGCAGTCGTGTGATGATGATGTATCGTTTCACAACACCACCGCATCCACACGGATATTGGCAACTCCACGAGCTACTTGGGAATCGTGTCCATCAATAACTGGAGAGCTTTGCCCTTCAGTTGCTGGGGTCTTTTGCCTGTTCGTGGTGACATACCAGTCATCACACATTCCACTCAACATCAAAGGTGTCACACACCTGTTTCCAGGACGGTGCGGACAATCCTGGTATAGTAAGCTGACAGAACAGTGCGAGTTCATGAGCTATGTCTGTCTTGAGTTGTGTATTACTGCTGTGGTTACGAGGCGTAGGAGAAGTGGGACGCAGAGCTATTTCTTTCTCAAATTTCGTGTCATTGCGGTTACGAGGCGTAGGAGAAGTGGGACCCAGAGCTGCGGGACTATTTCTGGTGGCTGACTCACCCGGAACTTGGGCACGATGTCATTGCAGCATCAGGGGAGCAGCAAGCGGCGTTCCTTCAGCGTGTGAAGGCGTTTGCCGCGTTCATGGAGAAGTCGAGCCTCGTCACGGGACTTTTGACGAGCCCAGGTGGCATCTCAATGCTCCGCCGCGGCCTGGACTCTTGCAAGCCAAACATCTTGCGAGCTACGAAGCTCATGCGCTGCCAGCGACGAGACGTGATCAAGGTGTGTGGCAATTCCTATCGAACTCCTCCTGGTTGTGGCTTGCAGACAGACCTGTGCCTCCTGCTCGATAGGGATGACCGCCACGTCCCGCAGATGTAGTTTGGGGGCGGATCTTCAGCGTAGCCGTTAGTAGTGTGCCAAGCTGCACGATATTTGGCTTAATATGACTGGAAATGAACGAATCTTGTTGCATTAGGTTCGTACCAAGAGACACCTAAAATTGGACCACAATACTGACCGTAGAAGATGAAACGAGTAAAAGTTATTGCTCATGAGACTGAAGGATTTCGTCAGACACCGTCCGGCGACATATTCTGGCTCGACTCCCTTGTGCCCGCAATAGATTCCGACTACCATGTGCCAGCAGGCGATGCTGATGTATCCAGAGATGTTGGAGGACCCTGATCCCATAGCAGAGTGGGTCCTCAAAACGACAGAAGCAGTGGCGATGTTGAACCCTGAGGTTTGGAACACCGGGCGAGTCCTCAAATGGATGACTGAGGAGGGCCGCAGAGCGTCCAGCCTCTTGGACTTCAGCTCGGCAGAGCAGACTCCAGCTATCAAGGAAGCGATTATTAGTTCACTGAAGCTCAAAGAGCGGCGGCCTGTTTTGGCGGCTGTCTATAAACCTCGACTGTACTATAGCATCAACCCTGCGCAAGTGCCTGTCAAGTGGGCGTATGTCCGAGCTCTCGCTGGTGTGCTGCTGCTTGCCTGCCTGTTGCGTCGCTCCCTTGTCGCGTCCTGGTGATGCATCTTTTTTCTGCCGTCGAGGCTTCAATGACTTGACAATTGTTTCCCTACGACCTTAAAAGAATGGCCAACAGCCCTGTCTTTCAAGGCCTCTTGTGTGCTCATATGATGTCAGAATGCGGAGCGGATTGTGCGACAGGGTCCCCAGCATCGAGAGCTATCAGGCACACCCACTCATGCTCCTCTGTCTCACAGTTTCGGCACCACAGGGAAACACAAAGCATTTAGCGATGGCGAAATATACCGGTCGTACGGTGTATCAGACACAATTGATTGAGTCTTTCTGGACAGCCCAGTTTTCAGGTTGGATGCAGGAAGATCCATCGTTTCGCACATGCTATCTGGTAAACTGAGAGTACTGCTCTTATGCTGCTGTAGCTGTGCATCCACCTGCTCTGGTTTGATATTCCTCATCACTCGATTTCATCGCTCTTCATATGCCTTGAATCGGACGGGCTTCAAAACTGTTCTCACGGTGCTTTTGACGCTGCACATGACAATCGTGGCATACAGTGTATCTAGACCGCATGATGATGATGCATCATATCACAACACCACCGCATTCACATGGACACCGGCAACTCCAACACTACCTGGGCATGCACATAGAAGCAAAGAACGAGATCGAAGATTTCTGCACGATTGTTGCAAGCGTGCAAGAAATTGAGAAATGAGAGGCAAATTTCGCCCTCGAGCACTGACCCGCTTGAACCCTTTGCAGACCTGCATCCTGAGTGGGCTGAAGACATAGTGCTCTTCAAGAGGCGACCAAAGGAGAACCTCATAGACCCGAAGAGGGACTACTTTCTGGGCATACTAGCGGCTTCCCCGCACCAGCTGCTGCGCCTTGCCTTCATCCATAGCCAGCCTGCACTGTTCTCGAGGCACTTGAAATTATATCAGCGGTCGGAGGCCTTGCGGAAAAACATCATACGGCAACTTAAAGGCGATCTAAGGAAGAAAGTCCCTGACGCTGGGTGTGTTGCTCCACACGTGTTACCACCATGTTGATGATGAGTGCGCCGAGAAATCTGTGCTGGGTCCTTCAGGGCTTCGCGTAATGAGGTTGGCCCCCATTTCTGCCTCATGCAATGATGCATTTTCAGGGATACAGACCCACAACACAAACTGCATGACGAGGCATTGATCACCTTCTGCGCGCGTGCAATGCCGTTTCTCTCCGTGCAGGTTCCATATGCAGTGGGCCCTGCATTCGACATCCAAGTTTGAAACGGAGCTCTTGCAGTCCAACAGAGACACCATGGACCTTTGGAAGTCGGGAAGCTGGAAGGAGCATCTACCTTCAGATCTGCAGGCTCACGTCCAAGCACTCGAGAGTCTTCCGTCGGCATCGGCGTCCACCCGTGGATTTCCTGAATCCGACGGATCTTGGCTCGGTATCGAGACGCTCGAATCTTTCCAGAGCAGGCACATTGGGCCGCGCCATGGTCGCCCCCCTGCTCATACCGCTGACCGCAATCGTTTTTGATGTTTTAGGGAGGTTCATTGCAAGTTCCTGTTCTGCTGTAACAACCATTGGAATTCGTCATACGCCGAAAGATGTCTGCGCGCACAGCACTTGATCGCTCACAAGGGGCGGTCTGTGAATGCAGCATTCTATGTTCTTGTCACCTGGTGTGCGCTGTCGGCACAATGATTGTAAGATGTGAGCAGACGAAGGCTCATCTTGATGTCGGAAGAGGTATGTCCGAGGATACCCGTAGTAAATTAGACCGATGGACGGTCACAGTCACACCGGGGAAAAAATAGTCCACTTTTCTATAGGGTTTAATGCCGTCACACGTCACAAATAAACATTTTCGTCCAACCAGTCGAACAAAAAAGAAATTCACCCTGTCACGCTGTCACGCTCGAAAATTTTTCCAAGGCCTACGGTCAGCCCGTAACCTGCCAGAACCCTGAGCCTCAGCGACTGTACCCTGACGTATTCCTAGATCACAACGGTGCCAATTGGGGTACCCCGCATGAGGTACACCTCCAGGCGTATAGACGACACTCGCAAAGTTCAAGTCACTGTTTTCTTTCATCATGGTGAAATCTCGCGTTCCACCCGACCCATCTGAGGTTGGCCTCAGGCAGAGTAGCCTTTCTTTCAAGAAGGTCAGCGAGCTGACAGCGGATGAAAGAACCGAGAGAGAATTCAATACCGCTGTTCGTATTGCCCAAGCAGAATTGGCAGCTGCGCAGAGGAAGGCTGCACAGCCCGTGCCAGTACCTGTCCCTGTTGCACTCAGCGAAGCTCAAACGTACGACATAGGACATAGGATATTGCATTGCCTGGTATTGCAATTGCATCGGTGGGTACCTTGTTGCATGTGCATCATGAGGTGAATGGTTGCTGAAGACGTTTTTGCGTTGTGTGCAATGTACCTTGCTGCTTGTGTCTCAAGATTGGTTCGTGGTGCTGCTGTGAATGCCTGCTGGTAACCACACGTTCTGGGGCATCAATACCCAAAAAAAAAATTCGCCCGCGGCCCTCGTCCAAGAAGATGGGGAAATAAGGAATGTGACATTGCCACGTTTCTGAAATAGTCCAAACAGTTAGAACAATAAGAAACGTAAAATGTCACGTCACAGCAGTTTCGTCCATCGATATAATTTACTACGGTATGGCGCTCTTCGTGTGTGAGCGCATGACGTATTTCAAAGAGTCAGACCTTGTTTGCACATGTCTTCACACGTAGCCAGGTCGGGCGAATTCCGGCATGGCCGATTCGTAGTGCATACCATGGCATGCATGTGCGTCCATCAGATTCAGCCAAGTCGCAGGTTACCCTCTTTGTCAATACAACAAGACACGTAGGAAGCTTTGTTCACCGCGCCTTGCCATCAGCAGCAGAGGACAGACCCAAATGCTAGCCGCGTGCATTGAGATGCGGTTCAAACGTGGCTGGCCTTTGATGCAGCTCGATTGAAGGCCAAACCTGCATTCGCGCCATGCCAACAAGCCGCTACTTACACATTGCATACGAACGCATGCGCTACCACTGAAGAAACTCGGCACACGCCATGAGACTGTGTGCTCTCCGACACACTCACAGCAATCGTGAGTGAGTTCGTCGCAACGACGTGGCTTGAAACCTCCCCCTCAAGATGCTCACACCATTGAGCATGTTCGAGTCCATCATTGCACTGCATCTGCTAAGAAAACCAATATTTTTCAAAGGAAGTATACAAAGCCAAGTACCCAAGAAAAATGAACATGATCTTGCACACTCACGAGTCTAGGTAGTCAGCGGCCATCAATAGTTCTAAGGCGATGTCAGGGTCCACTTTGAAGTCCGGTATGTTGGCTGATGTCCTGCAATCCATATGTTTTGTCATGAAACATTGTGGAACCCACGGAATGGGAAGCACAGGGCCCCATGCAACCATGCGTCAGCACATACGCCCTTTGTTGAAGCACTTTGCCACATTTTGAGTGTCATTTGCCAGCCGGGAAATGAATGTGAAATTCGGGGTCGAATGTGGACCTGCCACCCTGCAGGGTATCCTGCAACTATGCATGTGAGTGAGAAATTGGCCATCGCTATCTCGTCATGGCCAAAACGTGCATCCTGGGACGCCAAGTTTCAAATTTCCTGTCAATCGCTTACTTTGCAAACAAATGAGAACTATTTACAGGAATACTTAGCACTTGGTGCCACAGCTTAGCAGTTCCCGGTCATTCCCTGGACTGCCTGCCCATGCCAAAGACTTGACATCAAATGAGGAACGTCTCTTCCAATGGTTGGGTGCTGACCACAGGGGTTCTTGAGCACTTGTAAGAGCCACTGTCGTAATCAACCAATGGGCAGGTCTCCTGTTACCACTACAGCCTATTAAATGTGGTGGATGAATATGGTTGTGTCTGCGTGTTTGAAAGGGAAGCACGTACGCCGTCTGATTTTGCATTTTGTAGTAGAAGTATTGACAAACTCGCTCAAGAATGCGGGTCGATATCTCCTTGAATTCTATCATGCCATGCTCCGTTTCTGTGAAGGTACCTGCACAGAGACCAAAATGCCTCAATGTGTTGCTAAACGCCATCACCACGAGGATGTGGGCGCGGTCGATTGAACTTCAGGGAGTGGCTTCGGCAACCGACCCTGTGAGATCATTGCTACCCTCAATCTCAGCCATCACCGCTGACATCTTCCGAACCAATCACTCATCAGAACACGTTTATAGGTCATGTGGTTGGGAGGTGGAGCATCTCGCGATGTAGAGGCGTGGAGAGAAGACCGCGCAGCACAGACACTCATACTGTCGCTCTTGTCATTCCGCGGACCTTCGCTCGAAACATGCCAGTGAGAAGACTTTCCAAGTAGACATACAATGCATGCTGTCACGACGATTTCAAACGCACACGTGGTCAGAATAGACGTGAAGTATGAGTGTTGGAAAGCACGCCATTGCACTTCACTTGACAGTGGAACCGTCTGCTCTCTCCTAATTTCACAGCCTATGGAGGCAGAACGCTACTTGAAGGTGATTTCGTCGCTCAACATACCTTCGGAACTCAACATATTCTTGATAGTATTTGATACGCATGCTGCCTTGTAGTCGATGATGAACTCAAACCCCTCGGCAGAGACAAGCTTTACGGTATCCTTCGGCATCTCATCAAACAAGTCTCATACAAACATGAACATACAGGAAATGCAAATTGAAGGTTCAGTGGAAATCTGCCTCGTGTAAGCTTTCGAATGGGCATGAGTATTTCTTGAATCTGATTGCTGCGAATACTGACAAATTATCACGTCTAATCATGTACAGCCATTTCTTGGGAAAGGGCCAAGGCTTGGGGCCATGGGGGCCATCAACGCAATACCCTATCTTTGGATGCCTGGCAAGCGAGCAGCACCTGTTGAACAACGAGCAGCACAGACCATGCTGTGGAGCAAGCCACGTCCGTTTCACAACAAGCGCAATACGCAGTCACTGGTTCACTTGTTGTTTCACCACCGATACAACGAGAGACTTTTCGGTGGCGAGACAGCGCTCCGTGGTGCAGCTTGGGGTTCTGGAGGACGTTTCCGGACAGCGACCATGTGATTATAGGCAAGGGACTCAAGCGAAAATCACGCTGCAAGGATTCAATGCCTGCTGATATCTTCCGATGACCTTGTCGAAGGTTAGAAGGAGTGGCACAGCGTGTCCATGTCATGTACAACAGCGCGTGAGTGGCGATGATTGCCAGGTTGCGACTGGTGTAGGTACGGACGGCGCTGATATGAAATTCCTCTCGTGCATTCAAATGAAAAGTTCACATTGCAAGAGGGCAGTCTCGCAGCAAGAACGCACGATTTAAGCTGCTCCCAATGGTACCCAGGTCCCCGGATGCAATCACGCAAGCTGCTGGAAGAATGACGGCAGGAAGTCACACGACGTCGAAATCAGCCTCCTCTCGATGTATCACCATGCATGAAATGCCCTGGTTGCATGGGATCCTGCCACGGTGAACAACATGTCATGTGCAATGGGTATGCTCCTCATCCCTGCACAGTGCCAACGAAGAAGAGGATGCAGGTGGCCAGGCTCTCGCAGCCGTAGATCGTGGCTCAAGAAAGTACAGGCTATTATACCAGGGATAAACTTCTAGCGCAGCGCGAAGTGCAAACCCGAAGCGATGTTGGAGCCCCACCCAAACAGTCTCAAAACTCGCAGCACCCGGGCCACCCGCCTGAAATGCTGGACCGCCCTCGCCGTGGTAGCTATCCTTGCGAGCTCTCTGACACTAGGCTCCCTTGCATCGGACAGCTACTTGAGGCTGGCTCTATGGTACGCTGCTCGGCGATGAAGATCGTTACGCGCATTGGGAAAACAACACAAAACACACCACCTGTGAGGGCGGGCATCGACAAGTGATAATCTGGCTTATCAGGGCGAGACAACCATGGCTAATCTCATGCCTAAACGACGCACACTGGTTCTTAGTCCTTGCGCCTGCTCATGTAGGGCCGCGTGGAAAAGGTCGCCAATAAGAATGCGGGACAGTGCTGTAGAGCTGGGCATCTTGCCTTGTGATCTGCATGTCAACAGACTCACAGACGTTTGCAAGAGCAGTCGCATGAGCATAGCAGTCTGATTAGACGATTCCAGTCATGACAACATCACTCCAACTCTACCACCATCCTGCCACAACATTGGCAGCGCGTCGTCAGTAGCGGGTCTTCCGAGTCGTCGGTGACGGCATTGTAGTCCCACAACAGCTCCGTACGGCGGGGGGGCGGGGGCACGCAAAAAAAAAAGGCCGATGCCGTTTGAGATCGTCTCGTGGCCCGAGGTATGTCGGTTTTGAGCGTGACGTTGTCGCCTTGCACGAGGTCACGCTGAAGCCGACGTTCCTCGAGCCACGAGACGATTTTAAACGGCAAGGCATAATCGCGTCGCGTGGCGCCCCCCTCACAAGGAACCGTTGCTCTTTCCAAGCGAGGCCGTTGACTTTCGCGGTTTCCAGCTCCTTCTCAGCCGCTGCCAGCTTCACCTTGTAGACGTGCTCCGACGTGTGTTTGTCCTTTCCATCCTCACACGAAGCTTGCACACGCGCCAACATGTTCACCAATATGTCATTCCTTGCGCGAGACAGAGCAACACTCATCGACGACACACGCGAAGCAAAGCGCGGAAAAACTAAAGGCCGTTCGCGTTCCCCGCGAATCTCTAATACGCCAAAAACAAAATCCTGCCTCCCCTGCAAAAAAAAACCCCTGCCTCCCAAAACATAAAAAGAAAATCTCCTCAACTACCTGCCTGCTTTTCCCGTCAACTTCTTATTGAATTTGTGTCCCACTGAAGGTCAAAACTGAAAAAAATCATTCTTCCCTATAAATGTGCTTTAATTCGTTATTTCAAGGTGTCCATGGATAGAGGACGGTCCGTACACATAGCGCAAGTGGGTTTGAGGTCCAAATTGTACCTTGTGATGAAGATACAAGTATTTATACAAGTAATTACGATGCAAGTAGTTTGTACAAGTAACTGTACAAGTAATTATACCTTGTGATGAAGATACTGGTAGGGCGATGGCACATGAGCGGGTGTTGCACCCAGCCTTGACATGATTGCTTGGTACTGCATTATTAAACCGTCTGCGAGCCAAATTGACAAACAGATTTGAGCTCCCCCCTTCAAGACGAGTGCAATCATACCACATTGGATGCGATCCATGCAATTTTTGTGATTTCCAAACACGAGGTTTGGCACACACCATGCGACAATCTATCTCAGGACATTCGGTTCTAACAAGAAAGGCTCTATGACATAGGCTATGTGTTCAGGACTCTACTGACGACAGGGGCATTGCCACTCACGCCCCCCACCACCCCCTCCCAGCCCTCCCTCACCCCCCATTCTACGTAGCAATGAGCCGCGACCACACCATGTCAAGCACCATAAACGCATTGACTGAGGCCTACCGGGCAAGAAAGAAGCAGACCATCTTGCAGCATATCGACCGCATGGACCACCAACTCAGCTCACATCCTCTGCATGACTCCGCTCAACCACAACAACACACCATGGTGAGAGGCCGACTGCTGAAAGCATCCATCAATCCGGGGCAACCGAGCGCACAGCGTGCACAGCAGGCTGTCAAATTGCACGGCGCAGTGCCAGCAATGTCAGGTACAGGGTCGCGCTTGGTCAAATCTGACAACTCTGACTCAGCACATGAGGCTCTACCCGGCACCTTCTTCCAAGCCAGTCCGGGCACTTCACAGCCCGCCCTCGAGCAGTTTCAGCCAACATTGGAGCAAGCCCCTCCAGCGGGACAAGCGAACGGGCGAAGGGGGGGCGGGTCATCGACTCGAAGCTGGATTGGCTGACCTTGCGTACAGGCCTCGAACAACACCAGGTGCACGCTCATCGCCCACATGGCGACAGATGGCCTTGAAGGCGCGGGCACAGTCCAGTTTCAATCGTGGCGCACTTCGGCAGCAGAGCACGCAAAGATTTGCGCGACGCGATTGGGATGACGGCCTGCCAAACGGGGGGGGGGGAGGGCGGCCTTGCGGGGGGCGAGCAATGAAGAGCTCAGCGATACAGGACAGGCCTTGGACTCCATGAGCGTACACCTTCACTCAGAGGAGCCAGGGCTTTTGCAGGCCCAGTCACCTGGACAACGAGAAGGCTGGGGGGCAACAGGTGCGGCGAGAATAACAAATGCGGCGCATGGGACTGTCGGCACCGAGTTGTCCGCCAAGCAGACAATCACAGTGCATCAAACGGCCACGGATGACAGCAATGGGGTGGAGAAGGACGATGCGGGTGAGGAACCGCCTGCCCCTGGCGGACTCGAACATCCAGTCACAGTAGCCAGCGCAGTCGGCGGGGCAGACGCCAACAGCACACCAGGGCAGTCATTCCGTGAAGCCGTACGCAGGGGCGACGGTGTAGAAAGCCAAGCAGGGGCGCTTTCAGGCGTACGGAGCACAGACGCGGCGGCAGTAAAGCATGAAGGCGCAACAAGGGTGACCGCTCGCGGTGAGGAAGGCCTCCCGGGCGTGGAGCAATCTGCCTCAGAGGCGCTGCAGATGAGCTCCGGCTATGTGCGATGGGATGCGATTGAGTCAGCGAGCGCTCGCCCTTTGCACGCTGCGGCAGGCCACAGCGAGAGGCCGGGTGTTGTGCTCTCATTCGCGAAGGATGGAAACCGCCTTTCATCTGGCCGCATCGTGGGGGATCCAGGCCTTCCTGCACTGGTGTCTTCCGTCCTGGCCAACACCGTCTATGTTGGCGCTGGTGGAGGCAGTGTTGTCGTGTCAGCGTCCAACGCGCTGTGGACTTGGGGGCGAAATGACAGTGCAGGCGCGCCCAATGCATCCTTCTTGGCTTGCATTCTTTCCATTGAAGAGTAAATGATGTACACATGTTCTTACAGCACTACCACATGTTGGCAACGCATGGAGTGTGTTTCCTGCTTTGTTTGTCTTCGTTTTCCGCCCCAATATTGTGCTTGCTTCAACGACGATCAAGGCCATGGACTTCGACTTCCCCTTGTGGGAAATCCATCTTGTTGCATGCTACAGAATGTGCACGGACGGATCTGGTAATCCAAACCTGACTGCTTCATGGCACTGTACTTCCCACCCCTTCCGCATGTGTTGTCGCAGACCAGGTGGGTATAGTCGAGCATCGAGAGGAGCAAACAGTCACCAGTGGAAAACAGTTGCCCTAGCGGATGCCAGGCGAGGCACGTATGTGAGTGTGTGAATGGTCGGTATCGCCGCTACGCAAGCCAATGCATTCCGAAAAATTGCGCGTATGAAAAGCTATCGTCCTGGATCAGGAACATTTGAACCAAACAACCGTCAATTATGCTACATATCTCTTGAGTCTGAGCCCCAAGTGAAAAAACGTTCTGGCACATACCGATCGAACACTTGACAATTCTGAAGAAACGCTCGAAAGCTGGCATGAATGAATGGTCCGCGGCTGTACAGTATTCGATACAGAGCCTCGCGTGCAGGGGGAGGCTCGGCGAACCTTCCAGGGTACGACCCAATCCCCGATTCAGGGCAGCTGGGCATTCCCCGGCACTCCGCGGATAAACGCATCCCGGCGCAGCTGATGCTGCCACAGCGCTTCATCACCGCTGAGTCAGGGCGGTACCACTCTGCGGCGCTGACCGCTGACGGCGCCCTTTACACTTGGGGCCTGAACGACTACGGGCAGCTGGGAAGGCAGGCCTTTGATCGCAATGGCGGAGGCCCCTGTGCCTCGGGGGACGCTGCAGGGACCCTCACCCTAGCAAGGTGGAGGGCCTCGGCGGCGTTGTCGCCGTTGCGGCCGGACGCTACCACACCGTTGCCGTGACCGCCGCGGGAGAGGTGTTCAGCTCCGGACTGAGCTTCTGCGGCCATCCGCAGGTGTGACAATTGACAGTTGAACGCGTTCTTTGCAATACATGCCCTCCAATTGGTTGTGAAAATCAAAAGGTGCGGGGAGCGATGACGATGCTGTGTCCTTCACTTCCGAGTGCTTGTTTGCACTATGCTGGTCGATTTCTCCATCACAGACGAGCCATCCCCAGGTCTCTTTGCATCAACTGCATATTAGGCATGTTTATGGTGGAAAGACTGGTCCCTGCGGAGTGGCCTCTGCTGGTTTCGAAGGTATCTCTGTGTACCTCTGAGATAGCAGTCACTCCCAAGCTGCATTTGGAGTTGCCAATGACCATGTGGTAGCGCTGTGTAAGAGTATGAATACCCCCCCCTTTTACGCTGAACATGGTATATACTATTGCAATCTAATATTGTGAAAATGGTACATTCAACGGTACTTATTGTATACCCACGCTTTTAGGACCGCTGTCCGGCTGCGGATTTCGTTGATGCGTTCAACGTGGAGCTTGCAGAGGCTGAGTGAAGCAATCGCCGCCGGGATCAAGCCAAACGCTGCTGCACCGATGACATTCGTGCGAGTGGAAGGCTTTCCAGACGACGCCAAAATCGTTGCCGTGGCCGCAGGCTACCAGGTGTGGGTCGCGCTGGCCGCCGACGGTCGAGTCTTTGCCTGCGACACAGGGTTTGATGGCTACGCCGGCCACCTGCCCAGCACCGTGGCCAGAGGGGGCTTGCACAAGGTGAATGAGGTGTGTCCTGCCATGCTGAGGTCCCTGCACACACGCGATTGCGATGCGAACCTCGTGCGTTTGCGAACGGTTCATCTGTGTGCGTGCGGTAGTGCTGTAAACAAGTGCATCGGCATTGTCATCGCCATCGTTGCCATCGCCGTCATCCTCACACGGACAGAACAAGTACCAGACGACACTGGCCGGAAGCAACGATACGCTCATGTTCGAAACAAAACACTCGTCATCATCATCGTCATCGTTCTGCGGCAATATCAACCACACACACCGAGCAACTCCAGTGTCACACGGGAGGAGAGATGCGCACACAAGCTTTGCATGTTCCATGAACTGCACTGGTAGATCAAGTCACTGTTGGAACAAGTATGATGCGTGGACGTATAAGCACACACGTGTTACCGCTTTCCTCATAAGTTTCACGTGTCATGTTGCACGCATGAAGTGCTGTCCAGTGCTGCGCCAGGGAGTTTGCTTTGTGGGTCGGTATCCCTGAAAATGCATGATTATCTGGGGCAGAAATAGGGGTCGAACCCTTTTTTGGCGAAGCGCTGCAGATGATGTTTATGCTACGCCGGAACGCAGATGGGGTACCTTGGAAGGCGCCACGTAGCAGACAACCCGAGCAGTCTCAAGCCATGCTTGTCGAGGGCCTCAACGCAACTGGCATTGCAGCAGGAAGGTGCTCCGGGGCCGCGGTGGGAGTGGATGGGCACTTATATACATGGGGGTGTTCCCCACTGGGCAGGCCGTTGGCCCCAGGCCAAAGCAACGCCACTCCTGCAGCTATCCCAGGCATCTCGGGTCGCGTGTCAAAGGCTTGCTTAGGAGAGTATCATGGCACGGCAGTTACAACCTCCGGCGAGGTGAAATTCTCCGAATGCAAGAAATCTTGGAGTAGCTCAACCTTTGCTGCGGTGCCTTGCCTGCCTGTTATCCCTACGTATTATATTCACACAATGAAGTGGCCTGCCTCAGGTGGTGGTAATGGTAGCACTGATCCCTTTGTAGTACTTAGAGTTGCCAATGTCCATGTGGATGCGGTAGGCCCATGAAAGGGTCATCGTCATCAGGTGGCATTCACCGATTTGGGGAGGTCCGGGTCTTGCGCGAAATTGTTTCAGAGGTTGGGCAACAATGGAATGCTAGCTCTTCTCCACTGCTTTGCGTGGAAGCCCGTCCTATCAGTACAAAGTGCTTGTCATGCAGCCACAAGGAGGCAAGTTTGCTTTCTGATACAAAACGAACATCGCCGAGGTCCCAAGTTCACACTTGGAGATGCAAATGTCCATGTGGATGCGGTAGTGTTGTTTAACCACTGGACAACATCATCATCGAGCCATGCAAAGCATGCGGCGAGTGAGTCATGGCCACCAACGTCAGTTTGCTCAGTGCTTGAGACAAATTTGAGACGCAAGGCGCCCGACCGCTACTTCTATTTGAGATCACTCTGTTTGGGACATATAGAAACGGAGAATGCCGTGCAGAGCATATGTTGTGCAAAGTAAGTCCACCAATCCCAACTTGGAGAGTTTGTAAGCTCGAACCTTGTGTTAGAGCAGCTCTAAACATACTCTCTTGCCGTGAGACTGTATGTGGACCGCATATCTCGTTTATGAACCGCGGTCAGGCGCGGTGCGATGAAGCAGTAGCGGATCGGTGGGGGTGTATGGATGCAGGTTATGGTCTGGGGCGCCTCCGCGCCCTCTCAATACGGCGAAGCAGGTGGCAAGGACAGCGCCCTCCCGCTCAAGGGCTGGCCCCTCCGACCTCTTTGCGACCGCTCTAGCATGCGGACACCAACACACCCTCGTCATTGCATCCCCCCCGCGCCCCCCCCCCGCCGACCGAGGACCTTCGTCTCAATAACAGCCTCACCGCCAGCCACCTGGCCATCACCGATCCTCTTGAGCACACCGTGACCTCGAGCAGCAGTGAGGCCGCAACCTCATCACCTCTCCCGTCATCACTGGACACCTCCGATCGCAGCAGAGAACGCTCCCCCCTCCCAGCCCCAGCACCACTCGCATCGCCGATTGGGAGCGATAACGAAGGCGTATTCAGTACGGTCGCGGTAGGAAGTGAATCCGCAGCTGGCGCTGCATCCCGCGAGGGGCCTGCCAAGTCCTGGATGGTGAAGCCCATCTGGAGCGCAGAGATCTGCTCTTGTGGTCAGCACCGACCCCCCTGGGTCGCGGCCTGTGAGCACGTGCCAGGCGTGGAATACCCCGCCCTTGATCGGGCATGGTTTGGGAGATACAACGCTTCCAAGCGCGCCTCCGTTGTGGCGGCAGCGCCGGATATCTTCGACCGGCTGGCCGCTTCGGAGGTGGTGACGGGGCTGCGGAGTGAGTGCTACCGCGAGGGGGGGGCGGGGCGCCTTCGGTGCCTGCCGAAACTCAGCATCCTCGGCGTCAGCAAATGCGGCACGACCGACCTCTATCATAAGCTCATGCAGTTGAAGTGCGCTGCCCCACTCTCATGTCTATAGAGCTCTTTGTGCTGACGTGATGGTCCAGCACTCATGCTGTGTTTTGCTTTGGCAATGTTGCGTACGAGGTGTGGTACGAGATGTTTGAATGTCAAACATTCGTGTGGTTGAGTAGGGCTGTCAAGATGTGTGAACTCGTGCAGTCATGTAAAGGTGGGCAGAATAGGAGAGTCAGACCAGGCTACCGTGACCGGTTCGCCCTTGCTGAGGGGCTCTTTGGCAAGTGATGATGACGTAGTGTTATTTCCAACGTGATTACTTGGTTGCCTGGTGACTACCTCCTGCCATTACGTATGTGATGAATTGATGATGTACCTGTTTACAACATTCCCGCATCCACATGGACACTCCAGTGCTACTTGGGAACCAGCACTACCATTCCCATCACACAACGTAAGTGTACTAGGAAATGCGTGTGCTGAGATCGTAATTGGCAATGAATGATGATGATGTACCGTTTTACAACACTACCGCAGCCACATGGACATAGGCAGCTTTGAGAACTAATGGGAATGCAAGTAAATTTTCCTGAACAGAGGCAGTGTGTCTGCTGAAATGCTTCATGCCTATCCAGAGACATCAGCAAGAAATGACTGAGCTGTAATCTACACAAAAAGCATCATCTATGTCTGCAGCGGCAGCATCATGGCGCGCCCTCATTCATCAGAGGCTGTGCTCAGGTGTGATATAAAATGTGGGTGCATCTATTGAGTGTGCGAATACGCTCAGCGCCACACGCAACAATACGAGCCAGTGTACCATCATTTTTGGTTACAGATGCCCGAAAATGCACGGATTTGGGGGATGGCACACTTGGAGGTAGAAACCCATGCTGGTGCAGCACTGACACGAGTTTCAGGAGGTAGGGTGCAGAACGGTACAGACTTTATGTTTTTGCAGGCCCTTTGTGGACTCTAGGAACAAAGGGCCCCATTTCTGGGATGAAAGGCATCCCTGGACGTGGTACACGGACCTCTATGAGCCCCTGGCAAGCCTCGTCAGCGCCCAGTCACCGCTCGCTGCCGACGCTGTTTCTGTGGACGCTTCGTCAAACACTTTCACTGTCTCCGGCATCAACATTCGGGGCACTTCCCACCCAAATGTGCGCCCCCGATTCAGCTATGTGGATGGTCAGAATCGGGTTTGACCTCCATCTCTGTCCCTGGAAGTTTCAGGTTTGTTTGGGCCAGCAGGCTGGTGAACTACTGGAGCGGTGAAAAGCAAGCCCATGCTGCAGGTCTTGCTGCCAGAGGTGATCCGCGCAGCACAGCCAAGCATGAAAGTGGCCGTGATTATGCGGGATCCGGTGGCGCGCCTGTACTCAGCGTTTTGGTACTACGGCTGCCTCTATGGCAGCAGCTTTCCCATGAACGCCACAGGTTTCCATGCCATGGCAAAGCGTGAGGTGGGCATCGTCAAGCGCTGCCTGCGCTCGATGAGCTCCTCCCCCCATGATGCCCGCCGACGATGTGCGCGTGAGAGCTTCGGTGCCGCTCAACAAGTCGTGAAGGGGTTGTATGCAGCGTTTGCGCCTGACTGGCTTGCCGTCTACCCCAAGGAGGACATCATGTGGATCCGGGCAGAGGATTACTACCGGAATGAGCGAAGCTATCTAGAGGTATGCACTTGCTGCTTGTAGGGCGATGGTTCGTCCGTGACTGGCTGGTTGTGTTTTTGGGCGCATGCACTCAGAAATGCCGTTTGCCCCCCTGTCTGTCCTCTGAATTCATGCATTTTCAGGCACCCAGCGCCGCAATTTGCAAGTCCCCTGGCAAAGCGTCGCCGTCGCAGCAGCACACATTAGGAACGCCTCACGCCTGCTTTCAGCCCCTGCCATGGGCCATGTGGTTGAACAGGAAGCCTTCTTCGTGTCAAGGCACGTGCTTGCGAGGGGGATTGAGATGCATTGGTGTGAATTGCAGGACATTGTCTCTTGGTTGAATCTACCAGCACCAAGCGAAGCGGAATGGCACAAAGCGTTGGCCAGAAAGTCCAACAGAGGCCACAACGACAGATCGCGGGTGCCAGGTTGTGCGGGGCCAAGGGCACCAATGCTAGACGAGACCAGGGCGCTCCTGGAAAAGTTCTACGCTCCGTGGAACTCCATGCTCTCACAACAACTAGGCCCCACGTTCTCGTGGAATTACACACAATAGCACTAGCTAGACAACTCGGCGTCCCAGAGACGTTCCTTGCCTGTTCGTGACTGTTCCGCTCTTGTAAGCGCGAACAAACCAAATATGTTGGACACTGTGTGTGTAATGCGTGTCTGTGAGCTATGCCAGCATTGGATTTGACAGGTGTGCATCGCAATCTTGTCAGCTTGCTCTCATGAGGAAAGGAGCATGTGTCACAAGGCGCCATGGCTTGCACGATGAATGATCATCATTCTTCGGTAAAGGAACATGCTCGTTACACTCGGCGCAACGCAAACCCTTTGCTAGGACATTCCCTTTGACTTCAAAGACAATTGCCGAGACGACGTCTCAGTCTGCCGAGCAATAGCTTGCTACTCTCTGATTGGTGCATCGTCTCACTTCTTGGCCGACCCTCGACCATGATGCGTCGGCTTCTCCGCCATGGCGACTCGGAATATGGCGGTGTCGCCCTTTCGTGCCAACGTCTTCTGCACCTTTGCCATGAGCTGCTCCTTTGCCAACGGCTTGGGGTCGGCATCCTCCTCATTGCCATCGGGGCGCTCCATGTCCTCGTAATCCTCGTCATTCGTGCAAGGGGGGGCGATCCTGACCTGCATGTTGGCGTTCGTCTGCGACAACAATCCGAGAGCGGCTTTGATGTGCTCGATGTCCTCCCCTTTGCGATTCATCGTGTGGCTGTAGACCTGCAGAATCTCGTTGACACGCTGCTCCACCATGCTGAGGTAGCGAAGCATGTTTTGGTCGGTGACACCGGTGTCTCCCAGCAGCTCTCGGACTTGCGGAGTGCTGCAGCCGAACTTTTGGAAGAGCGACTGAACGCCGTTCTTGAGCTCGTTGACCGTCTTGCTCGCGCTTTCGTAGCGCTTCTGGTACAGGTTTGCCTGGTCCTCGCTGCTCTTGAGACGCTCCTCCATCTGCATGTTCACACGTCTGTGTCAATGAACAAGCAGAATGCACGTGCATTACATTTGCACAGCTGATTGACAATGACGTATTGCCCCTGTCTATGTAGCACGATGATGACGACGTACCACTTCCCACACTACCGCATGGAACAACGGCAACCCCGAGTGCAACTGTTGGTTGATGCCAACAATCGGTGCAGTGGCCAAGGACACCTTGTGTTGGGTTTCAACCTGGATATCATTAGCACATAGGCCGACCAAGCTTCACACGTGGGCAACGCTTGTGCGCGAGCGAAAGCTGGGTACTGCCAATGCTGGTTCTCAATCATAGCACACCTGCTCGCTCTCAAGGGCCATTCCCATACAGATCACGTTTCTCTTTGCGACACTACCTTATCCACTTGAACATTGGGAACTGCAAGACACGTTGACTAAGAAGGCACATCGCACCTCCTGCTGGACCTTGAGGCGTTCATTTTCTCGCACAACATCTTGCTCCCGGTACTCCTCGATCTCCTGGTGGATGGCTTTCACCTGCTCCTCCAGCTTGGTGATCTCCTCATTCAATTCGTTCACGTAGTTGAAGAGAGTGAAGTTCTGGTCCTCGGCATTGATGAATGTTTCCACAAGTTCGTCAATGTCCTGGATGCCTGTCGCGGTCTGGATCTTCTGGAAGGCTTCGCCAAACATCTGGACCTTGTCCATAGAGACCACCTGGTCGGTTCTTGTTCTTCGTGCGCTTGAGTTCACACCGCCGACGACTTGACTTTGCCTTGCATCGCTGCCTCCTTATTTTTGAGAAGCTGCAAGCAACCGCGCTCTGACGAGGCCTTCGATGTGTGCGAGAGGGTGGCTCCTTTCAAAACGTTGCCTGATTTATTATTGCTTATTGTGTGGGACAAATGATCTGGACATCAATCTGGGGTCAACCAGCCGCACTGGGCCAGGTGATGCCCTGGGTGGTTGATTGAGAAGGACACCGGTCTGACAAACATGCCATTGTTGACAGACAAAGCAATCTGGTTGGCAACAATCGCCTTCCTGGGAGGTAATTTCCCAGCAGACATAGGCAACATAGCAGTGACTCTCGACTTACACTTGGGGCTTCCAATGTCTTCCTTTGTCCATGAGGTAGCGCCTCAGGTTCCATTGTGGAAGTCCACGAAACGGCTGCGCGATACACTATCACCATCGATTTGCATGCAAAAGGAAGGATATGCTGCAGAACACAGAAGCGGGGATCGGGGGGCCCATGACTACAGCCACAACCACAATGACGACCACAATGACAACAACAGCAACACACCTCTTGCGTCTTGCGATCCCTCTCATCCATTTCGCGCTGCGCCGTTGCAGTTCGCGCATGCGGCGGTCGTCATCGATCATGGCTCCCAGCCGCTTCCACTCCTCCTCGAATGCGGCTTGCTCCTTGTCAGCTTGTGCTTTGAGCGCCGCCATCTCGTTGATGCACTTCTCTCGCGTCTCGAATGCCGCATTGGTGGCCGAGATGATCTTCGCCATCTCCTTTTTCTTGTCCTGTACGTCCGAGCAGCCGTCAAAGCACAGAGAGACTCCCATTAACATGGGTTCTCCCGGCGTCTCATCGCTGCCTTGGGGCTCGAGGCGGAAGCCCTTTGGGCGTGGTGGGTGTTGTTGTTTGCTGAGACGTGATTTGCATGTACAAGCCCCTCTACTTTTAAAACCTGTGGGTGACATGTTGCGCGATCTTCCTGGCTGTTTGCATTCCCTGTGGTCCATCGAATGCCAAACTCCGGTATTCGCTTCTTCGGTTGCATTTGAAATGTGCACACTGCCTGGCACATTGGTCTCAAAAGGTGATTGGGTTGCATTCAGTTGTGGCAGATCACCTTCATGCATGAGTTAAGTGTGCTGCAGCAAGGCAGGTTTACGCCAGCAAGCTAGATGATAGGGCATGGCACCACTTGCAGACTCGCGTGACCGGCGGGACATAGGAAAGGCAGTAAAAAAACACAGTTTTCGCCGCACAAAACTTCACCAGGGAGGGGGAGGTTGTGCACTCTGTACATGTCCTGCATGGGAAAAGCTACCAGAGCTCGCTCTATCAGAGAGGGGTTTCATCCCCAGTCCCGTCCCCAAAATGCTGAGATGAAAATGGGTTTCTCTTCGCATTTAAATGGCCATTTGCATCTCTGGCAACTGAAGTCGTAACCCTGATGATCAGGGTCGGTCATTAAATGGAATATGCCAACAGTTTTCCCGCGAGCAACGCCGTCTGACGAAACGTTAGCAAGTACCTGGAGCTCCTTCTCCAGTTTTTTGTAGATCCCATCGAACACAAGGCGCTCTCGGCGAAGGCTGTCGATCTGAGCTCGCAGCTTCTTGTTGTGCGTGATGGCTTCGTTGAATTTGATGCTCGCCTGCTGCCGGCGGCTCTCAAGCCGTTTAACCTCCTTCTGCAGCATGATAGACTTGTCCTGCGCGGAGTTGATCCCTCCCTCCCCTTTGATGATGGTGAGCTGAGTCGCGAGCTTCTCGTTGAGGTCTTTAGTCTTGAGCTCGGCGAGCGCCAGCTTGCGTTGCTCCAATTGAATCTGCGTGGCATTTCATCACCGTGGGTCAGCGGTTCGCCTGACCTTGTGATTTGCGGCCCCGAATGCCCGACAATGCAATAATTTTGGGGACAAAACGGGGGTAGTGGGGGTGATGGAGGAGGAACTGGGGGCGGAGATGGAGGTGGTTTAGGTGGTAGTAGGGCACAGGTGAAGGGGGTTCAAACCCAATTCGGCAAATCATTACCCTCACAGCGTCTTCGAAGCGTCGTGCATGTTGATGTCTGCCAGTGCTTCGCCAGATCCTCTACTTTTTTGGGTCCAGACAGCCCAGAATACATAAATTGTTGGGACAAAAATGGGGACCGGAACTCATTTGTACGAAACACTGAATTGCGATGCACAGAGCATAAATTGCCGATGCCTGAACCCCAAATCAATCAATCGGGGGAAACTGTGGCGCTGCAACACCATCGGGGCCGCAATTCTGCGCCAATATGGCAGAGCCCTAGATGGTTTTCCCTTCAGCAACATGCTCCAGGAGATCTAATGCAAGCTTGTGCCTCGCAGATTTGAGAAGGGGCGACTCACGGCGAACTCTGTGGAGGGCAAACTCTGCAAGTTATTGACCAGGGCGGTGCTTTGCGAAACAGTTTGCCTTGCGGATCTGTATCCCTGAAATTGCATGATGACTTGGGGCAGAAACGGGGGTCAAACCCCATCCTGGCGAAGCACTGGACCAGGACCGCTCATTGGCACTGTCTCCCTGTGTAGCTGGAGG
>NW_028323500.1:0-44680 GCF_984573655.1 Nuphar pumila | reverse complement strand
TGTCAGTGTCTCGTGCCGGCTAGCTGCCACCTAGATAGCTGCAGTCTCATTCCGCCAGCAGATTCACTAGTATCACATTACAATTGAACGTCTCACCCTAGGTAAGCGCATGCCATTGCAGTCGTGTCAAGAGGATGGTATGGTCAAGCACGGAACACAAAACACGCCATGCAAAAGGGCCTGCGTCGACAATTGATAATCTGGCCTATACAGGCGAGACAGCCACGGCTGCCTCGTGCCTTTTAACGTCAAAGAACACGATGTTTGAAATTTTTATCACGTCTGGGTCCTCCCAGCTGCAGTGGCCAACTTGTACCACTTCAGTCAAAATACTCGCATGCCACACATCTCAGCCGAGGTGCAGAGCATTGCGATAAGCAAGAACAGCTGATTATTCAGGAAGCAATGACTATCAAGTGCTGTTCCTTTTAGCTGCAGCTGCCCTTCCCGCGCAGTTCTACTCATGTTGACCGTCACGCGTGTGGAGCAACAGGTGCTTAGCGAGCTCGAGAAGTGCCTGCGCAAAAACAGATCAACCCGCATGTTCGATAAATAGATACTCAAAATATAAGTTGTCAAGGCGCTGGGCAACGGGCCATCCCTCCAAATCAGAGCTGAAATATGGAAATCGGCATCATTCAATAATAATGGGTGAACAGGTCGGCATGGTCGTCACATGCAACGCCGAGGCCACACTGCCTAACTGCTATTGCCATTCATGATAGCCATGCCGATTGTGGTATCCAAACCAAGGATGACGGCAGACTCCATCGTGAACACGGTGTAGGTGTTGCCAGCCAACGTGTGCTCGGGGAGCGATTCGAGCTTGGCCTTGAGATCACGTGCGGTCGGTCGCATTTCAGGGTCGCGGGCGAGCATCATGCAGACAAGGTTCCCTTGGGGTTGGAGGGTATTTAGGTTGAAGATAGGCATCTTGGACTCGAGGGGCATCCTGCCGGGTGTGTTGAGCAGTTTGATGACGTCTGTGGCGATGATTCCGTTGGGCCAGAAGGTAGTGCCAGACCAGAGCTCATACAGCAGTAGTCCGAGCCGCCAGATGTCCATGGCGGACGTCGCCACAACATGACCAGAACGGTTGGCTGCAGCTCGTGTTTTGGCAGCCGCCAGGAGCTTCGCCGTCGCCCCCGTCTGTGCAAAAACTCAGGAGGTCTAGTTTTGTGCTCGAGGATTATGCATCACATCAGGATGGGATGTTAAGCCAATGTTCAGGACCGCGACAATTGTCCCAACTGTTCACAACTGTTCAGCACCCTGACAGTAAAGTTGCAGGTTGTCAGAAACAATAGGTCACACCAATTGCATGAAATATGAATGTGAGTTCTTGCGCGAAAGTCCACTAGACATGGGCTTAGCTGTGAACCAGAGAATCCATTCCATGCAAAAAGGAAAGAGCTATTTTTTGCGTAACACGTAGAGCTGCCAAATTCCTCAGTACCTCTTTGGTACCCACGTGCCCTGGAAATGAACGCGCACCTCAGGGGGGAGCAAAAATATGTCGGTTGGCTGGCGCCAAACCGGCACCATCTTGCCTTCGCGAACGAAGTAGCTGTATTCTCGGAACGTCCAGCCAGGCGCGTCCTCCATGCGGACCAGGTTGCGGCGATTGACGCAGCTCTGTAGAACCTGCTTCTTCCCATGGAATACTGCGAGCTGCGAGATGAGGACACAGCCGATGGCGTCAACCGTCGCGTGGCGGGTCGCTAGCGACAGTCCCTTCAACACCATGTCTACTGGGGTCGTCGCGTCTGTCAGGATGTAGCTGGGCATTTTGACAAGCAGGCCTGTCTCCGGATCACTGCATCAGCAGGTGTGTTGTCATCGTATCGTTGTTGTTGTCGTCGTCGTTGTTGCCCAACCCATGCCCGTTTTATGGCTCAAAAGTTCTAGATAAGCACATAAGTCTCCTGGGATAAAAACTGGTGCTTGAACATCGCTAGACGACGGTTGTGAGTGATTATGCCCAGAACGGAAGCTGCAAAGATAGCAACGATCGTCCTGAGCCCCTTTGGGTAATCCTGCCCCTTGCAAGCATCCATTCCCACTGAGTGGGTGGTACTGTACGCTAGACAGCTGCTTCAAGGGAAAACACAGTGAGAGCGCCTCAAGCACCACATGATAATCGAGACACGAGGAAAGCAGCATGTCAGTCAACGCCAGTAGGCGCACGGAGCGGATGAGCTGAGCGTACATCCAGTCACGGGCGTCCACGCATTCCCGAATGACGGCTCGATGCGACTTGAGCCACTCGATTTTCGTGGTGGCTCGCTCTAGTGCGTAATCAGCAGGGTTTGGGAACAGCAGGATGTCCAGGACCTTGCCAAAGTCCATCCTCACACGAGCCTCCACGCAGTACATGCATCGCCTGTGACAAGAATACATTCGTTAGCAAATGTGGCGGTGTGTGAAGTCGGTAAATCGCAGCGTCGTGCACCCACATATTGATCCTTGCTTCCGTTGCCGTCCTTTGAAGCTTCTGGAGCAGCTGTCTAATCCTGGAAGTTGCCGCTAAAGCTCAAATTTGGCAAGAAGTGCGTCTTACTTCGTGGTTTCGCTCTCGAGTGGTTTGGACCAAAGGGGTGATCTTGCACACAAGCTGATTCGTGTCTACATCACACATAGATTGAACAGACGAGGCAACTAGTGCGAATTCAGAATTGGCTGGACCCAGCTTGCAAGGGGCGTAGCGTAGTGCATTTCCTGAGCATCTGCAGCATTGACCCGCCCACAGCTGCCTGTGACACAACTACTTCCGGACACGCCTGGTTCGATCACCCAAAAAACCGTGCATTGCTCCACTAGAACACCCCAAACAAAAGATGCAGTAAATCATCTAAAAATCCCCTCGTCAAGCATGCCAGTAAGGGCCCAAGAGGCCTGAGCTGCACACTCGCCTGTGGAGAGAGGAAACAAAATCACCATCTTGTGCAACACGGATTCTGTTCCCAGACAAAACAACCTTCAGCGGCGGCCTGTGACATGTCCTGCACAGTGAGCGATGTCAGCACACTGGCCATGCGAGCATTAAAGTGGCGAACTGCAATACATGGTGAACTGGATCGTTGAGGTTGTGATGTAGTTGAACTGAAGTGAACCAGTCAGGTTGGGCAATCACCTGATTGAATGGCCAGGAACAAATGTGTAGCCGTTGACAAAACGGCCGCCAAGCTTGCTTATCAACGCTTGCAAGAACGCTTCCATGGCTTCTAGTGTCCTGTCGGCCGGTTGCAACACCTGTCCTGCAAAGAGCACGGGCACATCCACAATGGGCTTGTACATGGTTGGTAATCTTCCAGGTACAGAAGGCCGTGGTGCCAGGACGGGAACCTCCTCAATTGTATCGGACATGGTCGGCTGCTTTCCAGGTGGTAAGGATGATCGACGATCCAGGATGCTGGAATGTTGGTGACCTGGTACAACAACGCCAGGATGAGCAGCGGAAGCAAGATGCTTCAGCGATGGTGGAGAAGCTGGTGAAATGCGCTTGTCGGGCGGCATCTCTGTGTGACTCGACGAGGCACTGGTGCCGATGGATAATGGCCCGCGCCATTCAGTGATCGCAGGCGTGTGGAGCTGCAACGGAGGAGTTGACGGTAATGACTGCAAGGAAGCGGGCCGTGATGGTAGCTCGTGCTCAGAAGGCACCGTGTCTTCAGCGCGGGACGCAGAAGGCGCAGCAGGCTCTGAAGAGTGCGTTGGTAAGTGGACATCCACCTTGTAGCTGCCGCTTCGAGCTTGTGATGCTGCTGTGAGAGTCGCTGGCATGGTCGCATTAGCATGCTTTGCGACGTCAGAGGCTTGATAATCCATTGTATCTTTAGCAGCAAGCCGGGTCCTTTTCCGAATGCACACTGCTAACAGTGTCGTGAGGAGCACGAGGGTCACGAACAGAGCTGCCGTGGTGCTCGTGCCAAAGCCGGCCCATAAAGCACGAGACATCAAATGCTATGCTACCAAAGAAGGAAACATCCGGTTCTTAACAACGGTTGTCATGTCAGTTGGCTAGGAGGACCCTCGATGGCAGGCTCGCTTCCAAGCGTGGCAGAAACTCCAGCACATGGGATGGCACGCATCATGACGCACTACTCGACTGTCTCAACAGAACTGCAGCTGTGTAGCAAATGCATATGCGCAGAACATGGCGAAGCTTGGGATGCTAACCCACCCTGATAGCGAAAGGTCGCTCCATTCCTGATCTCAGCAGTACAGCTCCTTCAAATTTCTAAGCCACAAGTAAGAACATCGAGACAGAATGCTTGCCTAGTATCAGGTTATAAAGGTGCCCAAAGGTGTAGTTACAGGAGTGGCCATTGGAAGAAAACGGCCAAACCCCTAACCTAAAGGCGATTCTAGCGATGGTTGCCCTTTTTTTCAACCTTTTGTACGTCACCAAGTGGTTCATCACATACATATGCAGCATGCCTCGACTATCGCAGTGGGCGAGAGCAACAGCGCCGTTAATTTAATCCAATCTCATGCGTCGTACAGAATTGGAGTGCCCGAGGACCGGTGCACACAGAACATAACATGGATTACATCAAGAGCGCTGCTCAGTACCACACACTCTGTCGTACACCAGGGTGTACTAGCTAACTTGCAAAACGGATGTTGGGCAAAGACGAGCGATATCAGAGGCGCGAACGGCATGGTCGCGGTCAACTTGCGCGCGGTCCTTTTCCATCTCTGCTTCCCTCAATCGCCTTGCCAGTTCGTCATACTTCTGTTTGCTCACGGAGCTGTCTGCGAGGGCAAGGGCAGCACGACCTTGGGCGGCGATGCCTTCGTCGGCTGAGCGGATAACGGCATGCAGTTCGCCCTCGAGCGCCTCGTTCTCAGCTGCGGCCGTGGACACATACTTTTTCATCTCCTGGTAACTGAGAGCCATCGCCGCGGACTTCTCCTGCAGACGCAGTCTTAGTCTATGTACAGGATCTCGATAAGCAGGATGCGACTAGCAGTCATCATGGCAATGACTATTGCAGTCTGCAGTGCCTAGTCATGGCTGATCGAAGGTTTGCCCACACTCACAGCAGGCCAGATTATGAGCAGTTTGAGATGTTTGTTTTTGGGTCAAGTCAGCCGTAGGGGCATCGCAAGATCAGCTCTGGCTGTCAACATCGCCTTCTTTGGGCTGGCGTATTTCTTTTCTTTTTCCAGCCATACGGAATGAAATGATTGAACTTTGTGCGATGCAGCGCATAGTACTTGCAAACCGAAGTAACCAAATCAGTAGATACGCAGAGGACAGCACTGACGGCGAAAAATCATGAAAGAGAAAAAAAAAAAAGTGTCAGCAACATGCTCACTATTGATTAGATCAGAGAGGGCTGTGCATGGTTAAGATATGCAGCTACAAATCAGTGGTATGGCAGTTTTGAAGCAGCAAACCACGCTGCGTCCAACACGGTAACCTTTCTCAGGTACTGTTCTCAACAGAGCCATGTTTTGGGTTCGATGTCCACTATCTCATATCTAGTAAGATAGCTCACCAGGGTTGCGCCAGAATGAACGATTCATGGGTCTGGACAATCAACAATGCTAGAGTTGTTGTGTGAAAGCAAGGGTTCAAACCCTGTCTGATGATGCCGTAAAGGGTATAACCCTTTCTGGCACCATGAAAAGCCTGAAGCACTCTGCAATACAGAAGGTTCTGATGAGGGCGAGGCAAAGGGGGTGACATGCGGGCCTGAAAGTGATGTGTGGTGCCAAAAACAATAAGCCTGATGGGAGACATGTGTCAGCAACCTTGACATCACCACGACATGCGAAGAAATGGAGGAGTTGATGGTTGGTGTGGAAATCCTCCAGAACCAGTTGCATCACCGTAAACAATATCGCTTTCACGTCAAAGGGCGATACGTGAAGCACCTTTCACGACAAGGAACGAGACGCTCCAAACCCCGAATTTACATTCAAAAAGCGTGCATTTTTGTGGGGAAAGTCTGTGTCTGTCAATAACAAGGATCCTGAAAAAAACTAGCCGAAGTGGTTCTGCAAAGGGAAGTAAGTTGGGAGTCACATGGTGTTGTCAACATGCGCAGCAAGTAAGTGCTGCACAAGAACAAAGGGAAGGAGAGGGAGAGAGGGAAGAAAGTGAGAGGGGCGCCATGCCATGGAATCACACTCACAGGTGTTGGGCAGGAGTGTGGTGCACCGCTAGGTACACACGAGCTCAATCATTGGCATGGGACAGGGTGGGGGGGGTAACGGTGCAAAGCACACGGCTGAGTCACGTCGTCATCGGCAACGCACGGCAGTGCAAGGTGGTGAGCAGCAGGCCGAAGAGCCAGAGATTATTCATCGTCGTCACCGCATGAACTGTAGCAACAGGAGAGGGGAGAGAGAGAGGCAGCGGGCTGAGAAGCTCGGGGTCATTGGCAAAGCGATGCGTCAACGCGGATTGCTATCCATGTAGATGCGGGAGAGGGGAGCTACCTGCTCGGCCTCCAGCTTGCTGGCCATGCCCTGTGCTTCAGTCTTGTACTTTCTGAGGATGTTCTCCTTGGCGGCGAGCATCCGCTCGGCTTCAGTGACGCTCCTACACGCGTCCGACTCAATCACCACATCAATTCACTATCAGCAATGCCAGTTGCTGTCAGCTTGCTGGTTACTTCGCCCTTGCGTAGACCTTTGGGCGCGGTCAACACCGGGCAGCCGTAAACGTATGAGGTATATGCATGGGCTCCCTATGCAGTTCATTTCTTTGTGATTTGCCGCTGGTGCGTTGTGCGGTGTGGTTGCATTGCATGCATCAACCAGTGAGTCGCCAAAATGGGTTTCGGACCCGATTTTCGTCCCAAATATTCATGCATTTTCGGGCATCTGGACCCGAAAAACGACCGGGTCTGGCAAAGCACTGATCAACGCAATCAGCAGAAGCACGCAAGCACGCAGCATCAAGCAAGTTATGTGCTTCAGATTGTGTGCATAGCCATGGTGGTGATGTTGCCACAGCGGTTGCTGGTGCCGAGAAGCTTCACACATCGAAGCCCACATAGGAATCGGCGACGCCAAGGGCACGATCCATAGCGCTCGGCAATCCTTCGAGTAAGGCCATCACCCCCCGCATCGTTTGAACTTACAGTTATTTCAGTTTAGCTTGTTGTCGTCCAGGCTTGCACCCCACCCAAGGCGCGCTCTATCACAGGTGGCCTGCAGTGCTACGTCGGAATGGGGTTCCACCCTCATTTCTGTCCCCAAAATTCAAGTATTTTCTGGCATCTGAACCCAATAATCGATCTACCTTGCGAAATACTGGTGGCCTGCTGGCAGCCGCACCTGTTGTACGAGTTGATGGCGTCCTCGAGCTTGGAGGCGAGTATCTTGACTTCGGCGTCCCGCTCGGAGCGGATGGCGGCGATGTGCGCTCGCATCTCCTCCTCCGTGCGCTTCTTCGACGCCTTTGCCATCCCCAGCTGCCGCTTGGTCTGCTCCAGTTGCCGCAAGAACCCTGCTGCGTCGCTTTTTGCCATGGACAACGTCACCTGCGCTCGTCGCAGACCGTTACAGATCGTGGCGCACAAAAGCAAACCAGCTAAATCATCCTGAACCCATACGAGTAAGCAATAGGAATGTACTTCTGTTTAGTATTGTATTCCTATTAGTATGCTCAGTAATCTAAACATGCAGGGAGCTCTTGCCGACGCACACATGTATTGAGCCAAAGCTCCAGCCAGCTCTCTTGCCTCAGGTGATGGTAACAGAAGCACTGATTTCCAAGTAGTTCTTAAAGTTGCCAATGTCCATGTGGATGCGGTAATGTTGTAAACAGATATATCATCATCAGCCAAGTCTTGTAGGCACCTGCAACTGCCTTTTGGTACCGCTGTGCCTCTGTGAGAGCGTCATGCGATGGCTGATGCACATGCGCCTGCATGTTCGCAGGTGACGAAACGGGCGTCTAACCAGCTGCGGGCGAGTTGCAGCACGAATTATGGTGCCATGTCGCATGCACGGGAAAGAGCAGGAGGGCCTGGCGGGTTGAGGTCTTGGCTCGCACGGAGCATGCCCAGAATCCAATGTCCATGTACTGATGATGCATGTTTCCACTGCACTACCGCACATGGACAGTGCCAGCTTCGAGCACGGCTTGGAAAGGCGTGCGGATGCAGCATCACTGGAAAGAATGCAGCAGCATGATGAAGGAAAGCAGCAGTGCTTCGCCGGAATGGGTGTCAACCGCCAAGTCCATCCCAAAGTTATATGCGGTCCCAAAATTATATTTCGGTCATCTGGACCCGAAAGATGACAGGGCCTCGCGAAACACTGGAGAGCAGCAAATGCATGCTGCTCATCATGAAAGAGAGCAGACAAGTGGCGGACCTGCAGCTGAGAGAGCTGATTTCGTGTGTCCTCAAGCTGGCTCTCAAGCTGTTGTCGTCGCACTTCGTCCTCGTTCTTGCCGCGCTGCACAGAGCGTTGCAGCGAGCCTAGCTGCTGCGTCAGTGAGTCCCTCTCCTTCTGCGCGTCCAGCGCTCGCTGCAACGAGCTCAACGCCTCGTTCGACACGCCAGGCCGCGCGGTAGCTGCCTGCGCTTCGCACTCCTCCTGCATGAGTCACCTCCTGCGTAAACGTTCGTACGCTGCAATTGGTCAGGGCTGTACTGACGGGTGTGTTGGCTGCACATTTGGTGCATTAGATCGATATTGGAAATCAGGAATTCCGGCACGCGAGGGTACTGGCTCGTATATGATGTATCTTTTCGCAACACTCGCGCATATGCACTTTTGGCAACTCTCAAGTGAATATTGAGAATCTGTGCTACCATGACCACCACCCACCCTTGGCATGCGTACCTGGACCAGCCACAAGTCTGCACAACTGGACCTGTCACACATATGCCCCTCGGCCGCATTCTTCGTCGCAGAGCAAGGCTTCTACACAGGCTTGTCAGCACAGAAACCAACGAGTGTCCTATCAACACAGAACGGCATTCGGGTGCCACCCGAGTACGTGACGCGTCACGCCAACGGTGGCAAGCTCTGGCGCACGCCGGCCTCCAGACGTGCCTTGAGAGAGCGTTTTTCGCGCTCCGCACGCGCGAGGGTACTTTTGAGCTCAGTAACCTCATCTTCGAGGTCGGTGAGGGCGCGGTTGGCGTGGTCCAAGTCGCGCCGGAGGCGCTTGTTCTGCCACATCCCCTCACCGTCCTCTGCCTCCCGGCCGCTGGTGCCCTCAAGCCCCCCCCGGCTTGCGAGGCGCTCCCGCAGCAACGCGACCTCTCCCTGCAGCTCCCTCTCCCTGGCTACCGAGGCGTCGTGCGCGAGCTTGTTCTGCATGATGTCGTGCTGGTAATGAGTTTGTTGTTGAGTTCTAGCTTTCCAGCGATAGACTCCAAGGATTCATGTCTGCTCTCACAGCGTTAATAATACACGCCATGATCGATAGCCGTCGAATTTGCACACTCAGTCTATGTACAACACCTTTTCATTTTGCTTCAGGGGCTCGCTTCTCTCAAGGTGTCAGAGAGCACCTGTAGCACAGCATGAAGTGCGCAGCAGCATGAGCAGGTTTGAAGCCAGCTGCCTCCACGCATGAAAGGCGTACATACCTGTTCAGCGACCTCCATGGCTTCGCGTATTCTGGTGTACACCTCAACGTCCTTTTGTTGATACTCTCGCAGCCTGCTGCTGCTGGACTGCAGCGAGGAGCGGAGCTCACCCACTTGCTTCCTCAGCAAGTGAGTCTCCTTCCGCAGTGCAGACGCCTCCTCTCGAGCGCTCTCAGCATCCATCTGAAGCGCCGCCATTGCCGCGCCTGCAAAAGCCATGCTATCCCTCACATGATCCCTCGTGACGATGATGCACCATTTCACAGCACCAGAGCATCCACATGGACATCGACTCCAAGTCCTATTTTGAATGGCATTTCCCATTCATGATGGGAAATGCCTTGAAGGACTTAGAAACAAATTGGTGCCGTTGACGTGTGAGACGTCGACGTTGTTGGGCCAAACCAGCTCTGCTCTCAGCATAGGGTACAAAAGCGCACATTGGCTGCATATTTTGTTCAACAGCTCGTCCGCAACAGAGTTATTGAATTAAAAGGGGGGCGTCTGCTGATGAAAAATCAGCTTTTCTCGAACCAGCCATACGCTTTCGTACAGGCGTATCTGCTCACCAAGCTACCACACAATTCCCATCGTGTCGCTGACCAAGGCAGGAGGTGGGCAACGACAGAGTCTGTCAGAGAGGCCGCTATTGCTGTGCTGCCATCGAGCCTTTGATGAGCAATCAAAGCGCTCATCTCACATCAAACCTGAGGCTTTTCGCAAGCCGAACGATTACTTGTACTCATCGCACACTTGGGTCTCAGATGCCAAAGCTTCTGCAGAGGAGCGCACTGTCAGTGCCACGGCTGCGTTGCAGCGTGCTGTAGTCGGTCAGCAACGCATTAAACTTGTTCTGCAGCGCGTGAAGCTCCCAGTTAGCTGACTTGGCGGCGGTGCCTGCGTCAGCGGAGGCCTGCTTGTCAACAGCCCGCCCGGAAACTTGGGCTTGCGAGCTCACCATTTGCTCTTGGGCCGCGGCCAACCTGCACAGCAGCACCCTTCTCGACTCTTGTAAGTCCTCTTGCCGACACCTCCTTTGCATCTTTAAATGATGATGATGCAGCTTTCGGCCTGAGTCGACTAGTTCGTACGTGTCTATCTGATGAATCTCATACAACACTACCGCCTGTAATGTAATGACGGTGATGTATCGTGTTACGACTCTACCGCATCCACATGGACATTCCTTTAGAGAAGCATTACATTGTCCTCCAAATGAGACTAGTTTTACACTAGGAGGGCACCAGGAACTCAACAAGAGAGATAGCTCGCCATGCTTTGTAAAACCGATGTCAATCCATTGGCAGTGATCCGTGAACGGATGCACCACCTTTGAAAACACAACCATTAATGGGGGTCAGACCGTATGAGTCATGCGGCAGGGCGTTTCAAAGATTCTATATGTTTGAAGCTCTTGGACGCACCTGCGTGTCAAGGTGTCAATTTGGGAATCCTTGGTGCTGAGCTGAGAGGCAAGCTCCCCGAGGTCCTGAGCCAACTCTGCACTGCGTCGGGAAGCCTCATCTTGGGCTCGGTGGAGCCGAGCCAGCTCTGCGTCCAGCTCACCGTTCTGCGCCGTGAGCAGGTTGTTCTCCTTCAGCAGTAACGCCATGCGCTCGTGCATCTCCGCGCTGGCTTCGCCCGCCCCCAGCGGGATGGCCCCTCCAGATTGCTTTTGCTGCGCCACCGCCTGCAGCACACCCGTTGCTAGCTCGTTGACTGCCAGGTACTTGTAGACATCCATCACCGAGTGACGAGGACATGTGTTCAAGTGACGAGGACAACTGTTTGAGGACAACTGTTCGAGAGCTGCCGACGTCCCATCACGGATGCCATGGCGTGTGAGACGCCGCTCGAGATAGCTTTAGTGCTGCTGTGTCGTGAGAAGCTGTAGTCGTCACCACTTGCAAACGGTGCACTGTCCGAGCATCGTCATTGCGAGCAGGCACACGCAGGGGGGTTGGTGGGATCACATGGATCACGAGATGAGCACACCTTCAAGGCGACGAGCTCCATTGTGTCTCTGAGCTGGGCTTGAAGGTTCTCGTTTTCATCGACTACCTCGTTCACCTGGGTAGCCAGCTCTCGCATCTCGTCCTGCCGCGCCGCTGCAGCTGCCTCCAGCTGTGCGATTCGCGCGTCGTACGCCTGTAGCAGGGGACTCATGTACCGCTGCTCCACGAGCCAGGGAGGCGCGGGGGCCGCTGCAAGAAAGCTCGGGGGGGGGCTGCCCATCCCCGAGGCTGCCGAATTCACATCTCCCCTCTGCTGCAATGCCCCTAGCTCCTCTGACAGCCGCTTGACCATGTCCTCGAGGAATCTGCACGCTCTGCCTCACAGCGTCAGACCCTCTGATTCTTCGGGTCCAGGTACCCAAAAATACATCATTTTTCGGGACAAAATGGGGGTCGAAAGCCGTTCTGGCGAAGCATTGATCAGCGTGAGGCCCCTGATTGTCGTTGCATTCTTGTGTGCAACTCAAGTCACCAGTGTTGAAGATAGAGTCGGTGTAAGCAATCTGTTTCCGTGTTGAGCACATAAGCCTCTAGCATTCGATCATTTGCCACTCTATGCCATCACAAGTATAGGCAGCGGAGCTCAACAGTCGCTGTTGGCATCTCAGCTGATAATTTTGCCCCTTTGGCCCCTTTTGCCCGCAGCAAAAGCAAGGTACTTCAAGTGCAACCCTTTGAGCAGATCTGCTTTACAGCAAGCCTCTTGACGAAGTTGGAGGTGGACAGGGTGCTGTGCGCACAATCGTCCCTCCGCTCGATCTATCAGTATCTCACCGTATCTGTGACTTGAGGTGGGGGCTGTCATTGGCAGGCGACGGGCGTTTGGTGGTGATGATGCTGGGAAGAGGCGTCTTGAGGGTGCGCTGAGGCTCCGGGACTGGGCTGTCCCGGTCACGGCCTAGCATGCTGGACGCCGGGGGCAGATTGGGCAGTTCGCTGGACGACACGTCATGGATGCCTCCGCGTGACGGGGACGGACTCCGTGATGTCCTCTGCTGGGTGGCATTTGAAGGGTATGTCCCCCCCCTGACAGGCGACTCCGCCCTGCTTCGCGTTTGTGGTGATACAGAGGTGTCCTGCATTGCGAGGCTGAGATGGTGATTTATCCTGGCTGGTTTGAGGGTACTCTGCCTGTCCATGTAACATACTGAGATGGTCATTCATCGTGGCAGTAGACCGAAATATGTGTTCGAGTGAGATAGAACTACTTCATCCCACTAGAGGGCAATTCAGATTTGCATGATGATTTGCAAATGCATATGAGGATGCGGTAATGTTGTCAAGAGATGCAGCGTCAGCAGGAGGATAGCTGGAGGATAGATGTAGTAGAAACCACCCACAGGTGTGTGCATGGAAGGTGGTGATGTACCTCGAAGAGATACGACCCTTGGCCGGCACATTGCATATCAGGAGCGCCAGGTGCACATGGAACAAGTATGCCCGTCACAACCCAAAGAGTGCATTGCTCTCAACTCATGAGAAGGTCTCCACGCAATGCAACGGGGACGGTATGTCTACAAAAATTAACGTGCAAAGTTCCTTATCATTGGCTGCGTGCAACGCATGCCTCTGTCTGCGTCTGTCTTTGCACTCCCTTCACATGCAGATAGGCTCGGAGATGCACAACTACGTACCTGATAGCTGAGCTGAGGTCGATATTGCGAAAATGACCCCATTTGAGAGCCTGAAGGCGTGACTGACATCGGGGTCTGTGCGAACTCGTTCATTGGAGTTCGAGGGGATGTCGACTGTGACACAGCTCGCTTGGCTGCCAGCTTGGAAGCGCTGTCGTGCAGTTCTATGACGCAAGCTTCGACCTGAAGCCACATGTGTGCCCACTGTTGGCACTCGTGCGGTACACACCAGCCATGGTGGTGAGTGCATAAGCAGATGTATTAACAACAGCGATGGCACACTCAGGGTTTGATTGAACACCATCACGACAACAACGGTATGCATGGCAGCCGAGCAATATGCTGGAACGATCTCAGTTAATACGGCAACGCAATGGACGTCATAAGCACCAGCTTGCAATCATGCATCACAGGGGTGGCCAGGCCCTGGAATGAGGGCGCGAGCAGGTGTGCCATCATAGGCTGCGATGCGAAAGCAACAGTGATTTTACTGAAAAGAAATTTTACCTCCTCGGCGCTTCTGAACTGCATGCGGAGGTCCTTCAAGCCTCTGGTTGTCTGGAACTGCAAGTCCAGGCAAGTTCCCGGACCTTTGTTGCGTTTCCGCATATTCGATGGGACCCATTTCACAATGTGCGAGTAGGAGAATTTTTCTAATAGTCTTGGAGGTTCTTGCGGGTTGCTTTGAGGAAAGAACAAGGAGACGCCTGTGTCATCAATCACAAGCATTACATCTTGCCGTTTACCGGTTACGGCAAGCAGAACAACCTGGTGCACATGCCCCATGTTCCGTACTGGTACACGTCAATTTAAACGAGAATATGGGCGTGCGAGAACTAGTGCATTTGGTTGCGAACGCAGAGCTAATCACACTTTGTGAAGTTGTGTGTGTGAAAAGACAAGCACGCACTGCAATGCACAACAAGGAGTATGCTTACTCGGCGACACTCAGGGATCGCCTCAATTCTTACAAGCATTGTGGAGCACGACCAGCCACACGAGTTGCAACTTGTGACACCCTACACCCCCAAGCCTAACAGGTTTCAACTGAGGGTGACGTCAGGTCCGTCACCAACTCTTGCGTAAGCACGAGTGCCACGCAATAGAAAGCTATACACATGCCAGATGTCATCAGTTAGACACGGTATGAAACCGGAAGCATATTGTGCTTGGTATTCTGGCTCGCATTTCTCCCGGTACGTGTGTCACAGCGCCTGGCGCCAACAAAAATAAACAAGCAATATTGCAGTTTTGCAGTTTCGTATGGAGAATGAGTTGCGTTTCCCACTCACCCCCGTCATGGATATGGTTGTCAATCCATATCGGCACGCGGTTGCCAGATGTGTGTCAATTTCATCCAGGTTGTAAGTGGTGCGGACATGTCGCGCCAATGGACTGGAAGCTTTGGGTGCACTAGTTGCAGGTTTGCAAGCACTTTGACGAAGTGCGCGACTATGAGTGGCATAGTCTATGGCCTGGATAGGAGCAAGTCAGAGATTGCACGGGTGCATAAGATATTACAGGAAGCCGCACATGAGGACGGCACACACAATGGGACATCCATGATGCGGGCAGTCATTCGTGAGACAGATCACATACTGCACATCAAAAGGATACATAACAACTCAAGAGTGAAGAGTTTTGTAACGTTTTGACCTACTGGGCAAGCTAAGCACGATGTTGAGGGTCAAACAAACCGAGCTAGTCAACGGTGCAGGTTCAGGTGGCCGCGTGCTTCGGTGTTCCGCACATCGCGCACGACAAGAACAGCGACTGCTGCCCCGTGTGATGATACGTGCACATCCGACAAGCCCATGGTTCAGCGACCGCTGGTTGAGGGTTAGCCAGGTGTTCAGGGGGAGGTGCAGCAGGTCGAACATGAGGAGGAGCAGGGCGTGTATGATTCGAGGGTGGCTGATGCATAAACGATGGAGGTCGTTGACTTGGCGTCCATGGGGGACCAGGCGGAGGAAGTGAAGTTTGTTGATGATGTGCCTGCAGAGCAAGACCGGCCGCATGTTGTGGAGCATGAGGCGCTCTGCCACGGCCTCGGCCGGTAGCTGGGGGTCTGGGGTGACCGACAGGACCTCGTCCCCCGTGAACTGGGGGGGAGGGAACATAGGGCCCATGACCATTCATAACGGGGGGTTGCTGAGGGGCAGCTGGCGGGAACGGCGGTGGTACGCCCCGGGGGGGGGCAAGCGGACGCGCAAGGGGCTGAGAGGTGGGAATAGCGGCGAGAGGCTGTGTCACCGATTGCAGGTCCGCCGCAGAGAGCGACCAGATGTCACTGCCCATGCCAAGGCCGCCACTAACGGATCCGAAGCTTGTGTGGCGTGACTTGCCATTCGTGGTATCTAAACCGCTGTTGAGCCAGGGTGAAGCAATGCCTGCATCTAGCGTGTGGCCATTGGCACCTTGGTAGGGCGGGAAACCGTTGATTTGAAGGCCCCCCAGCATGCCGTAGACCTGCGCCTCCGCCGCCTCAAACGCGGAAGTCCCCGGAAGCGCATCCGGCAGCACTTCCGGCAGAGCTTCCGGCAGGGCCTCCGGAAGGGCCTCTGGCAGCTCCTCCGGCAGCGCTTCCGGCATGATCTCGGCCAGTAAGTCGTCATCCGGCGATGCCATTGCAGGAAGGGACTCGGAGGCCTCATAGAAGTGGTCACGGCCCGGAGGGGGTGGAGGGGGCACCCACTTGCCAGCTGCCATGTCATCCGCCAGGTTTGGCTGTATGCAGCACGGTGCGTAGAACCTGCATGAAAGCATCGATACATCACATAGATAATGGCAGGAAATAGTCAAAAAGCAACAAAGACAGCACATTCAAAGTGATACAGCTTGAACGTCAGCGGTCGGGAATAAGCAAGCATGAAGGCATCAATATCATTGCATGGTAGTGAATGTGCTGTCAAGCCTTCCACACTGGCGTCTGGCTACACCGAGCACAGAAACATGGCGCGCAGAACGACGATGGCAAAGTTGTAGGTAAGTTGACAAGTCCTCTGCCTATCCTGCCAAACAAGTACGCCGGCGCTGCTCTGAAATTCTCAAAAGCCATGTAGAAGCTCGGCCCCGCGCTCATCACTAGAGACACAAAAGTCGCATGTTCATGTCGGGGACCAGCTCATGCGGCTCGCAAGAGAGCACAACATGGAAGGCGCCTACCGGATGGGTGGCTTATCCTGCTTGACTTTGCGCTGCTGGCTGACTTTCCGGAAGAGAACATCCTTGGCGCTCGCATCAAGGCTGCCCGTCATCTGCAGCAGCGCCTCAACATAGGAGCCATCCAGGATCGCGCTGCAGAGCGTGTCGGCCATGACGGAGGTGAGCTCGTCAAGATTCGCGAGGCGAGGCGCCAGGCCCTGGATGAGCTCCTGCAGGATGTAGTCCACCCAGTCTATCTCCTGCTCCGTGACTAGGCGCTGCAGGATCGCGGCTATGAGGCCGACTCCGTGTGGGTACTTCTCGCCGAGCCAGGCAAAGCGACCCTTTATGTGGTACGCAATCAAGCAGACCATATCTCTGAAGACGCACGGCGGCCCGTGTGCATGCCTCGGCTGCACGGTAACAGCTGAGTCGTCAACAAGCAAACATGCTACTCAAACGACTGGACCAAGCAGATGACCTGCTGACAATGTGAACGGAGAAAACATCCCGCATGATTCCCTAAAATGATCTCCATCGTACCACTATTTCAGGAACAACATTGGTTATCCCCATGAGAGCGAGTGACCATCAAAGTTTGCTTGCATAAGGTCTCAACACCGGGATGACCTCCAGGAGAACTCAAAGGCTACGCGCTGCTTCGATATGCTTGTCACTTCAACACAAAAGCCTGAAGCGAAGCATGTGCCATACACAGAGATGGGCGCACCTGAATGGACACGAGGATACCAGCATGGTTAACGCCAACGTTGTTGACTTTGGAGTCGACGCAGAGCAGGGAGGGCAGGCTCTTGGCGATCTCCTCTGCGAGCCAAAGCGAACCGATGCAGGGGCAGCCGTACTCAAGCATTGTCACGAGGAGGCGGACCACCGCGTTGGAGGCCAGGCACTGCTGTAGCATCGGACGCTCGGCGCTCATGCTCGCACAGAATGCGCCCATCAGCTCGTGCGCCTCGCTGAAAGCCTCCTGGCTAGTGCTGCTCTGCAGCATGATGGACATCTGCATGGAACACTCTGCATTCACCGGAACGTGGCTTTTGACCGTTGCGTTTTTGCAATGTTGCCTCTGGCGCCTGGATATTGCATGATGAGGAGGCGAGCTTGATCCCTCGGTACTGAATGCCTTTGAACAGCCACAAGAAGACAAGGAGGCAGAAACGATCGAAGACGTGGCGTGACAGGTTGAAGGGGACCTATGTTTGTGCTGCATGTTGGTGCACCAGGACGAGGAAACAGGCACCAGTGGTTCGCCAGGACCTTTTGGGTCCAGGTGCCCGAAAAGGCGTGCATATTAAGAACGAAAGTGGGGGTTGGAGCCCATGCTTGCGAAGCACTGACTGGAACGGACCAAGCGCTCGATGACACGCCGCAAGAGGTGGAACCCCCGGACGTCGACCATGAGGCGGGGCGCCTCGACGGCCAGCTCGTCCGCAATGAGGAAGAGCTCATGAGGCGTGGACAGCTCCACAAGCAGGTCCATCACATGTGAGGCTTGCTGGTGCATCGCCATGTCTGCGAGGTCGCCCATCAGGTGCTGGTGCAGCTTGCCAAACGCGCCCGCCACAGCGCGCTGCGTCGCCATGTCCACTTTCCGTTGCACCATCGGCCCCGCTTCCCGCAGCTTGGCTGCCACGGCGACTGTGTGCTGAATGAGGTAGTTGCCGAAGAAGTGATACGCCATCTGCTTCATGCTGAACGACGCTGCGCAGGTTCCACGCATATTTTCAAGGACTGCGATGACACGCGCTGACTGCACTTGCTGGGGCAACATCGCCAATGCAGCATCTAGACTTCAAGTCTCATATAGTAACAGTCTCAATTTCGCCTTCAGCCCAAAGTCCAAGCTATACAGATCGACATGTTGCGGCCCTACCGATCCATCGGTGTGCACGAGTTCCTCCACTCATGCGCATGGCATGAATGGGCCTGGGGTTTGCTCACCAAAACACCCACAGTCCTGTGTAGGCGTGTATCAACAATGCGTGCGCTCAGTGTCTCTTAGTGCAGGGGCATTGCAGTCATGTATCATCGCGGACTTAGCCGGCGGTGCGGTCGCAGATAGCTTGTTAATTCAAGTTTCCGATGCACCATTGTACCCTTTGTCTGTGTTTTGGCCTGTGTCATGGTGATCTGTCTCTCTGTGAAACGAGTACATGCGTGTATCCGTGCATCCACCTATCAGTGTACAACGCGTCATGCAGTGGTCAACCACTGCGAGCGTCTCCCGCACGGATCGAGACAAGAGAGGGGTTAGGGCGACATACTCGACAAGCACGCCACAACGTGCAAGAAGCGTTTGGCCCCTCCCTTGGGGATTGCTGCAGCAAGTGTGCTCCGCAGCTGATCATCGTCGTCGTTCTTGAGGATCTTTCCATGGCTGACCTCCAAGCCCATGTCTGTGAAGGCCCGTAGCAAGTTTGGGTGGAACTTTGCCATGCCACTGTACTTCACCTCAGCATCTGACATGTAGAGTATATCCTGCACGCAGTACCTGATTAAATGGAACATAACAAATATGGATGGGACGTTGCACGTTTGTACGGGGGTGAATCTGCACACGCAAAGCGTGTGTCTAAGGTCGTGTCTAAGCTTGTTCAGTTGCTGACACGCCAGGCGTTTGTCGCAGGAACAGAAAGACGGGAATACCTCAGATTGCCTTGAGTGACATTGACGGTACTCAAGGATGGCTCGCAGGACGTTTGCTTGTGTGTTCTGCCCTACACAATCCCACAAGCAAGGGCAGCGTTCACATTGTATTTCGCTGGAAACCCTTGAAGGCCAGCTTTGCTTTACTTCCCTGTTACCTCAGGCGTCTGCGCTGGGAACTTGATGATAGTGATGTACACATTTACAAAAATGCTCTATCTGCGTGTTTAATGGCAAACTGCAACTGTAAACTTGGGGAGAAGCTCGGGCCTGAACTTGCGCCGGTCTGCAAGAATTACTGAAAAGGCCATACATCGGAAGCCTTCCGCCAAACAGCACAGGCGACAGAGTCTCAGACTGAGACATCTCCGCACCTTTCCGTCTGTCACATGCTTTGGGACCACGTCCACCCTGGGCTTGCCGCAGTGCTGGCAAACTTCCGTGTTGAGGTTGTTTCGCTGCTGACATCGCTCGAAGCTACACGTCCAGCCGTTGCCCGTGATGGGGATAGGCTCCGGCGTGTCTGAACTGGGACGATTATGACTGGGCTGCACACGGCACGATCATCAGCCTGCGAGCCAAAAATCTGACACTGCTGCTCTTGGTCTTCAATATACATGTTGCAATGAGTTCAGTGCATGATGCAGCGATTTCGGTCGTTTAAGAACACTTCGTATCTCGTGCGGAGCGTGGGCACCTTGACTCACATCGACCTGGCCCGGGATAAGATGCAACACCGATAAGATCATTGGTGACCGCAGCCGGCACCATTCCCCTTGTGCCACCCCCTGAGAAGTCGTGTACCGTGGACGAAATGGCGACGTCTCAAGTAAATCGAATCGTACTCCCGTCTGTTCCCACGTAAGTAAGAACGCATTGCCGTCCAAACTGTTGCGGGCTGTTGACCAGTGATAAGGCATTCCTTCCATGCACTGGTCTTGGCATCAGAAGCAAAGAACGAGGTATAGCATGAACCAGAGGCTTCATTATACTACGGTTCAAGATGTCGTGCAGTGGGTCTATGCACCGGCTAGATGTTATTACCTTGTGAACGAACCCCGAGCGCTCTTCTGCTGCCTTGATGGCAGCCAACGAAGCTTGCTGACATGCCGTCCTGGCGGTTGCGTTACTGCGCATGCAAGGAAGTTAGCACTTGAGGCAGCATGCGTTGCAACGAAACCCCGTCGTCACGTTATCCTCATGCCGGACACATACCTGGGGTCAAGTGGTTCGTACATATCAATGAACGTTCTGCAAAAAGGGCACACAACTCCTTTGTCGGCCTGCAAGAACACGTGTACTGTCATCAAAGCGCTTCCTTGGAGCAAGTTGATGCTGTCTCAGATGGTAACGGCATCCCCTTACCTTCACGATGTTGCTTGCCCGCAAGTTTGCGACACAGTCCAAACATGCCGAATGCTCACAAGGCTTGAACCGAACGAATATCGTATTGGGCTTTTCTCCATAACACACAAAGCACTCGCTGAGTTCTTCTGTGCCTGTGGTCTGATACGACGATCTCCGGCCACCCCAAACAGATTGCGGGGGTGCTCCCCACTGGGACTGATCTAACAAGCTCATGGAAGCTCAATCAGTCATTCACTTCCAATCAACGTCCCGTGTTGGCCAGACACGTTCATGTCACGGTGAGAAGATGGACATCCCGCCTAGACAAGACCCCTAACGGATTGCAATGTGAACCGATAAATGCCAGTGGCGTTTGTGACCAGTTGCGTTTGTTTGAGTAGAATAAGTACCCAGAGCAGGTGCTCTACTTTTCTTTTATGTTATCAACTATGGAACTTAGTGCGGACAACCCGAAAGTTATCACTCCGCCTGTACGGATAGGGCGATGACTGGGACTGCATTGGTCACGTCCCCAGACAGGCAAGGGGGCTTGGATTGGAATGTAGCAGGATCGACTTGACCACTCATATACAGCACGGTGCTAACGGTCGTCCCTTTCGATGTAAAGTGCGTGTACTGTGCGTGATCATCACTATGGCTGAGTGGATTTCAGGGCTGACAACCTTGTTGCGGCTTTACAACGGCAGCGTTGATGGCTTCTAGATCGTCTGGTACGTCGTCTTCTAGGTCGTTAGCGCGTTGCGCATTCCTGCACCATGCCTTGTGATTGGGACGACGACCCTGCAGTTTGGGGTGCCAGTGTAGCCTTCGCCTGCCTTTCCATGTAGTCACATGCGTTCATGCGCGGTGAAGAGTGGTTACGATCCGCGGGGTACTTTCTATTGTGCGCAATCTCTCTTATGTCACCTCTACAGGGTGAGAACCCGTTGCTTACTGAAGACAACCCTACGACGCCCATTCGAAGGATTGACATAGCAGCAGTTGGCGAGGTTACCTATGCTTTCATCCCTCATCACTCCACGAAATAAGGCACTAACTTATGCTTGCACGTAGCTGACGGCATCGGAAGACTAACTATCGCAGTGACAATGGCTCAAGATGCCACAGCAGAATGACAGACACCACGGCCTGTGCATGCGGGATGCTGCGTGGCATGCATGAAGGCTATCATGCTATTGTATATCATTTTATGTTCATGGCATGCATGTCATGCAGCAAAAACCGCAAGTGCTGTGCAATCGTCAGAACATTCATGGTCAGGCTGACGCTGACGATCAACATGACCAACCCCTTGAATTTGGCTTGCAGGTGTGCTCGCAGGCCTGGCGCAGCTGCGAGGACATCCAGCCCTGTGCGTGTGCACTCCAAATTTCTCCTCAACAGCCGCCAACGATGCCAGAGCCTTCGCACAACAGGGCTGCTCGATCTCCCTCCCACCCGAGTTGGTGCCTCTTGGCGCATTGCCTGCCTCCCTCCCATCAGGCACATGCACTCAGCATGTCTCTCCCACACTCCGGGATCAAGGTGATGCAAATTTGAGAAGTCCGGCGCTAGAACCTGCCTCGCCACATGTTGCCACGCGAACGACAGTACCAACTTGGAGAAGGCTTGGCCGTAGGCTGCAATTGAAGGCTGGTGTTGTGAACACCACAGCAGATCCGGTAGCTTTCGGCGCTTGCACTCGCTCGTTAAAAAACACTGCTTCGGAAGCCTTCTCATCGGCACCAACAGTGCCCGATCGAATCACCCAATGCGGACAGCATTTTGCCTTTCACCCGCAAAGCCGGTTGCTGCCATCCTCCTCCACCTCATTCTCCCACAGAAGCAGCAACCCCTCAGCAGCTGCATCGTCCGCGGACCCCACCAGAACTTGGCTCAGTGGCCATGTGAGCCTCAGCCGCTCCCTCGCCACGACTGCATCCCCTGCATATGTAAATGACGGCATTCCGTCAGGGGGAGGGCCCCGGGAAGTTGACACGGAGACTGTTGTGGCCGTTGACGCAGCCAGGACATCGAGCGAAGCTCTACGGGGTGACGCAGCATGTGACAAGGCAGTCAGCACCGCCCTTCCAGCCAGCGCATCAGCCGCGGCCCTGGACGCTGATTCACTTGGAGCGAGTATAGAGGCTACGTCGTCTGAATTTGCCTCGGAAGGCGGGCCGATGCAGCTGCAGGAGGCCGCGTTGGGACGCCGAGATGCTCAGGGGGAACAACCGCTTGAGGGAGCCTTCGTGGAAGCTTCAGCCCTAGAGGGGGGGAGAACAGCGCAGTCTTCGGGCGCAGTTTCAGGCGCGGCTGCGCGGGAAACGCTCGCAGCCGCTGCGCTCGTCGAGGAGGATGTGAGTGACCCCGGGATGTGGGACGACGGCGAGCTGGTTGACTTTCGGCAACTGGTCAAGGAGCGACAGGACGAGATCCCCGCTGATCTTCGATCGGACGCGGAAATCTCACAGGCGCGCAGCTTTGCTCCTCTTGCCCGTCTCCTGCTTACGGCAGCCGCATCTCACTTGCCTGTACCCTCTGCTTGCTACCGACAATGCACTTCCTTCATCCTTGGCACCATCAAGTTGTAGGTGCTGTATTTGTTCTACGCAGATGGGAAGAACACAAAAGCACAGACTGAAATGCAACACCAGTTTCAGCTACACTATATTGTTTGTTATCATAACTTACAACAGGAAAGTTGTATACTTTCGTATGCAGCATACGAAAGTTATACGTGAACTTTCGGGCTCAGTAGTTGTGGCTTTTCACCGCACTCCAACGAACACTGGCAACTTTGAGAACGGCTTCTTTGCCGAGCCTAACAACTATCTTCAAAGTTCAGCGAGAGAACAGTGAGCTCTGCATTCAGAAACAAGATGCTGTACATGTGCCAATGCGAGGAGCGGTACCGATCCGACGAATGGAGTCATGGCAGGAGATGGAAGACTGGCTCGATAAGTACGCCAATGCGCTGTACCCCACGGAGATGTCTCGGATGTGGACCCGAATTGTTGCTGTGCACATGTCGGAAGGCGTCGGAGGACCCACCGACGAGAGGGAGCTCATCTTTCCCACCGCTCCTGTCTTCAGTGTTGAGGGTCGCAACTTCCTTCAGCGGTTGACTGCCGCTTGTGTCTTTCGCCTCAAGGTCCGCCCTTAAAACCAAAATGAATTTGCCAGCCCACGGAAGGCGGCCTCGACAAGTTACAATCGTGACAAGTAGAGAATCAGGCATTGGATTACAGAGGGGGGGAAAAGCATGGAAATGAAATGGAGCACGGGAACAGAATGATTGGCAAGTTCAATAATTTCGTTTGAACGCTGGAGATGCCCTGAAAAGACAAGGGATCAGAGGAGAAAAGTGCAGTAGAACGTAAATCTGTGAACGGGAGCGAACACTAGGAGGTTCAGTTTGGTGTCAAGTATTCAAATGACAAGTACGCAGGGGAAGCGTAGCAGGAGAACAGGAGACAGCCAGAGCTGATCTCGTGCCTCGAGACAGCTCTTATAAGAGCTGCCTTGTGCCGATGATATTGGTATCGTTTTAAAAACTCCCGCTTCATGGACATTGGCAACTTAAGAAGTACTTGAGAATTGCTCTCGTTTGCATGCCTCTGGTGGCAGACATGTCCACGCTACTAGGCCTTAGGAGCGCCATTAGGTTGTTAGTGCCAAAGGTCGCAATGTTCGCCCACTCTGTGTGTCTCGCCTGGAAATTCATGACGATACAGGGAATGACATGCACTACAGGCAAGGTGCTGTTCCGAAGGGTGCTCGCCTGTACCAGCTTCGTCGCGTTGTTTGGGGATGGTTGTTCCTGCAGTAAGAATGTGTCGAGAGACTATTATTATCATGACCAAGGATTTATGAAAGTGTGTGCTGACAGTGTTTCGCCAGGCAGAGTCATTGTTGGGTTCAGACGCCTGCAAACACATAGATTTGAGAAAAGAACTGGTGTTGAACCCCATTTTGGCAAAAAGCCATAAGCTGGCTGCACATTTGCTGCATCATCACCTGCACAATCAAATGATGAAGAGGGGAATTTTGGTTTAGGACATATGCATGACCCTCCTCAAAATTGGAAGCACCCGTTGCTGCAAATACGACGCTTTTGCCTGACCTCAGCCATTTATCTTGCAGATGAGCTCGGAAAAGCACCTGGAATACAAGCTTGCGAGGATTCTTGCCGATGCTGGCAGCTCGGGAGACATTCAGAGCGAACTCCCATCAGCATCAAGCAACCCAGAGGACCACCTTGGCAGCAGTGACGACCAGCCACTCTTCATCGAAGACAGCCAAGACGGTCCTCAAGCCGCAAGTCCTATTCCCTGTGATGTGATTAAGGAAGATACCCACAACCCTGATGGCCAATCTGAAATTTCTCCAAGTGCCACGGACGCTCAGATCGTGACGGGCTCAAATGGGGAGGTGTTGACCCCAGACCAGGCGCGCTACCTGGACTATTGGAATCGTTTCCGGATCAGAGCCCCTCATGCGGGCCGCATTTTGTGGGCCATGGGCAAGCTGAAGTGGAGGGACAGACACGTCGTGAAGCTCGCAGAGCGAGTGATCGTGGAGGACTTCGACTGTCCCACAAACCGCCCTAGGTACATGACAACAGCGGTGTGGGGTGTGGCGTGGTCGGGCGGCATGTATGCACTGCCACACCTTGCCGCCACGCTTGAGCAGGCAGATCCATCATTCTGGACAAGTGCGCCTCATCCTGCTGACCCTGTGCTTCGCCAGAATGGATTCCGACCCCCATTTTTGTCTCGAGTATTCACGTATTTCTGGGCATCTGGGCCCGAAAAATTAGAGGGTCTGACGAAACACTGGGCTCACCCTGTTGGCCAAATGTGCATTGATGGTTGTGATCAGTCGCAAATGCTGGTCTCCGGTGGTCAGCTTTCTGTGACTTATCTGTTCTGCATTTGGCCACCCTGATGAGCAGGCGGATCCAGCGTTTTGACCAGTGCAGCTCCTCATGGCTGTCTGCTAATCCTGTGCCTTGTTCCGAGTGTGCCTTGATTCTGCAGCTTGGTGCGTTGCTGGTGCGATCTCATGGGCATACAGGCAACATGCGGTGTGTCGGAATGGTCCGTGCGCACAACATGATACGTCCGACATCGCTTTATCCGCATATATAACGAGTCTGCGGCGTCTTCTGTCCTGTGTCCAGTCGACGACAGCTTGTCGCAGATGCTGCTATTCAATACATGGATGTATTGAATAACAGGTTGACTTCCGGCGTGACACACTGAACTTGGTTACCGAGCTGGGAAGACAATGAGAATGATAATCCAGTGATATTTCACAGAGTGCACAGTATGCCGTGGAATGTTGCGTTGCCCTCACGAATCGTTCTGGCCCGTGCAGACATGACAGTGCAGAATGCCTCCAACCTTGCATGGGGCATGGCCCAGCTGCGCCACCGCCCGGCTCCCGAATTTGCGGACTTCCTCCAGCAACGCCTCATGGATGGCCTGGTCAATGATCCAGCTGTGATTCACCCCCAGAACATCGGGGACATGCTGCAGGCCCTCGCCACCTGGCGATACAAACCCCAGGAAGGCCTCGTCGAAGCCTCATACGAATGGATGCAAGCAAACACACACCTGCTCGTTGCTAACCACGTTCTTGCGTACCTCAATGTGCGCCACTCCCTCACCTCGTGCTGCGTGTGACGGCATACCTGTGAACATTACACGGAAAGGCAACCGCTGGATTGGCAAAACAAAAAATGGTTGGAGTGAACTTGCACTTGTAAACACCGTCAGTGTTTCGCCAGAATGGGGTTCGACACCTGTTTCTGTCCCCAAGTTTTGTGTACTTCCAGGCGTCTGTACCCAAAAATCACCTGGCTAGAATTCTGAACACTGTTGTTCACGATATTGTCAAGAAGTGCAAACAGTGGTACCAAAGATCGCGAAATCAAACTTTTATGCAATGGAAAAGAACACCCGGGTCATCAGTTACAATGGAAGGCGCATGCTCATGGAGATCTGCTGTTGGTTCCTAGCCCTGAAAGGCATTCATACTTGCATGGGCCATGTCTACATACAAGCTGCGTTGTATCACTTTACTGCAATGCCCCAGCATGTATCTGTGAAGCACCACTGTGAGTGCTTTCAAGCTGAGTGCAGGCAATGGCAAGCTATCTCAATCTGTTCAACCTTCACTTACGTCTTATGCATGACACCGCAAATTTGAAGTGCAATCACGGGCTGTGAAGGGGTACAGAGCGTGCATGTCGGTGTCATTGTGCAGGGTCTGGCGGTGATCGGCATCCTGGAGCAGGGCAGGTTCCTTCAGCTTGTATCCCAGCTAGAGGACATTGAGCGAGGAGCCATCTCCAAGGCCGTGGCGCTTCGCGTCTTTGTCCTGGCTCACTGCATTCACCATGCAGGCGGCGAGCCATCACCCTCCCTCATCACCCCGTATGTCATTGCAACCCCAAGTGTGTTGTGTATTTGAGCCGTCTGTGTAAATGATTGCTCCTGGAGGGCTGATTGATGTTCCAGAGTAGATGGAAACCTGACTGGCCCGCAAAATCCTGATTATTTGTCTGGACACCTCGTTGCATTCTCAATGCTTGAATATCGAGTCCCTGCCATCGAGCGCACCAGGATGGGGCTCGAACGAAGCTACAACGCAGAGCGTGTAGGTAGCAACTTGCTTGGCCTGAGCTGTACTTCCAACTGTGTGTTGCGGCTGCAAAACGTATCGCGAATTCACAAATTCTGGGATACGTTTGCAGCCGAACTCGCGAGTTGTCGAGCACTAATAATTGTCGACGTCGCCAAAGAACGCGTCACCAACAACGCCACCCGCAAGTCAACATGTGTATGTACGCGTTGCAGGTACGTCCGAAACCTGACGAAGATCGGGCGGGACGCGTGCCATGAGGTGCTGGAGGCGAGCGCAGATGCCATTGCATCGAGGCCTGAAGTCCAAGGCATCATTGGCACATTAGCAACCATGGGATACAGCGCTGTTGTTGCGCCCGAAGAAATCCTCGAAGTTGGGAATGACCAAATGGTGACACCGGTCCTGCCAGACCTCTTCATTCGGCCACGCATCGCTGCTGATGGCCTCGACTCGGCAACAGGCCACACAGAAGACCACGCTGAGGTTGGGATGCAAATTCTGGCAAGGTCCAGTTGCTTCCGGTAAGTGTTCCAACATGACCGGCTGTCAGCATGAGTGGCATGCTGCGCACCGTTCTGAACTGCAAACAGGTGGGATGGCAGATGATACTGAGGCGTCAGCAAGGTGTTTCGATGTCGCCCAGTGTGATCATGATGCCCCCGTAGCTGTAACCATTTGACAGAGCCAGGACAGCAGATGGCACTTCCTGCGTGACTTGATCGTTTGCTACCTGTGCCTTATTAGACAAGCACGCAGCGGCAGTGGCGGTCAAGGGCCAAATGTGTGTTGTTGTGCGTAGGAACCAGCCGCGAGAAGCGAAAGGAGAAGTGCTGATTGCGCAACGAGTACTGGAAGCGGAGGGAATAGTCATGCTGAGCATCCACGCAAGTGACTGGCTTACTTTGAAGACGGAAGATGAGCGCAGACAAGTCCTCGAAAATTTACTGGGCCCAGTCCTGAAGGCAGGAACGCCGCTCCTGCCCTCAGACGTTGGCGCCTTCGAGGCCGGAACTCTCGACGCTTACACCATTGAGGATAGTCTTGGTGCACCCTCCGCAGAAGATCACCCTGTGTTCACCAGCTCTGATGACAATGCCAGCGTGAACGCATCGCCTGGCACGCCTTGAGCTGATAGATGTCTCATGGAATTGTGACTGGAGCAATCGCACCAATTTCCACATCAACTCATGCTTGTGGTTCTGTGTCACCTCGCAGTGATCCGTTGGTGGGTGTGTATTTCACAATGTTCAACATTTGGCGGATCCATAGACGAAGCGAATTGCGGGCAAGCTGCAACGAGCGGGGCTGCAATACACCAGCCCATAGGTAAAGCGCAACATGGCATTCTTTAAAAAAGACTGGCATGCATGCCTGACTTGTTTGGACGAGAACTGAAGTTGCCATCTACTGATGGAAAGGTCACGAAGCCACCAATGCACCAATGCTTGACAAACTTGCGAATAAAGATTGGCAATAACGAATGGTGATACCGTTCCTCCTGTCAGGCAGCATGCCAGACAAGACCTGGATGTCCATGCTCACCTGCACAGCCCTGCAGCAATACAATTTACCTGCATGAGGTTAATCGAAGCAAGCAGTGCAATGATCAACTCGAGCGTCATGTTGCTTATTCACACAACATGCCATCCAAAAGCGGAAAGTCTCAAGCAGCTGTTGCCGCCACACGCCTGCCAGGCCACCACCACCTTGATGCGGTGTGTGTCTTGTTGATCTTGTGATCTGCTCCAATGGCATCCTGAATGCTTTCGAATCCGTCGTTGGCAATGCACTCCAGCAGCTCTTGCTTGATGTCCGGTATCAGTGCAGGGCCGCCATACACCAACCCAGTGTAAAGCTCAACAAGCGACGCGCCTGCCCGGATCTTTTCATAAGCCTGTTTCCCAGAGCTGACTCCGCCACAGCCGATGATGGGGATTTTGCCGTGTGTCCGCGTGTACATGTCACGCAGTACCTGTGTTGATAGATTAAATAGGGGAGCCCCTGACAGGCCCCCAGCCTCTCCGCCGTGCCGATGCTGTGGAATTTCCCCTGCACAAACAAGTCATGCCAGGTTATGGAAAGCCAGACTAGTCCCGGTACCGTTGTTTCGAGCAATGATGTAGGCAGCAATGACTCCCAAGTTGTGCTTGAAGTTGCCAATGTCCATTTGCCATGTGACCACGTACTACGTCGTCACACAACTGCATGACCCATGCTTCCGTTGTGGCTTAGGTGACTATGGCCTTCGAAATCTGCCTGCCTCAAGCGGATGGTGGTGTGGATGGTAGGTCATGCCATAAATGTAAGTACCCCATGACTGCCTCCTGAATACAACAAACTAGGTAAACTAGTTAAACTGGATACATTAAACCCAACACACGAGCGGAAACGGCCCAAAAGCAAGCACTCGATGTCGCCGAGGAAGCTCTCACGTGTCATAGAACCACAAAAGCTCCCGTGAATAATGCAAGCCAGCAAAGGAATGCAGCCTCATTCACCAAGGGATGAGGGCATGGCCCACCTGGCCGTGAGAGTGTCGTGTTGCCGATGACAAGCCCATCGATCCGGGTGGCCATCATGACTGCAGCTATGTCAGCCTTGTCGTCCTCGCTCAGGTCTGGTGCGATCTTTACGAGCAAGGGCGGCCTGCCTGCCGGGTACGTTGTCTTGTCCATCTCTGCTTGGACGGACCGAACCAGGTGTTCTAGCTGCGCTTTGCCTTGCAGCGCTCTCAACCCTGCTTTCATGCACATCATCTTGAACCGGGGAAGTACTAACTCTCAACACGACAAACTTCTATCGATGATTGCAAGCGCAGCTCTGCTCACGTCCTAAACACCCAATTTCGACACTGACTTTGGCCATGCCCTAAACATGGGCAATTGGTTGGCGATGCGTTAAAAACACGGGCGATCAAGGGTGCTCTGGACTTGATCGCTGTGTTGTGTTAACTGAAACCGTGCTTCATCTGCAGTACATTGGCCCGAATGCAAGGCTGATAACCAATTGAAAGTCCTGTAACGACATGGACACTGCATGTGAAGGTGCGTGCGCACCTGGCGTATTTGGAGAGGAGATGTTGATGACCAAAAAGTCAGCAAACTCCGACAGCTTCTGAACGCCAAGGCAGTAATCTGACGCTGCGTCCTCAGACAGTTTGTTTTTGCCAAGGTTGACCCCCAGCAAACCCGTGTGCGACGTGCGGCCCTCCGCACGTTTTGAGGCATAAGTTGCTAACCTCTGCCTTGCATCATCGGCACCCTCGCTGTTGAAACCATAGCGGTTGATGATGGCTTCATGTTCGGGAAGCCGGAAACAACGAGGCTTCGGATTTCCAGGTTGACGCAAGGGCGTCACCGAGCCTGCACGGTCGCACTCCTAGTCGATTACCGTGGTTGCCACTTTTAACACCCGCGAACCAGAAAGCGAGAAGGCATGATGAAACAGGAACATTCGAATCAGACGGACCGATTGTCGGTTGCCTGTCTTGCGTCGCGCTTGCTGCTGGCGTTCAAACGACGACAGAACCGAAGCCAAGAACGCGTTTGCGAAGTTGCACGGTGCAAGTACTAGACATACCGACCTCCATAAAGCCGAGGCCCAAGCCGAGTAGCCCTTCGATAGCTTCTGCATCTTTGTCGAAACCAGCTGCTAAACCGATAGGGTTCGGAAATGGCTTGCCCCAGACAGTGACTTGTAACCGCTCACTATCAGGCCGAGTTTCCTTCGGAAAAAGCCTTAATGAAGCTGCAATAATGCCAAATCTATGAGCAGTCTCTGCATCCAACAAGCGCACAAACGGGCCCGTGGCGGTTGCAAGTCGAAAATGGAAGTCTGTGCTCGCCTGCACAACCACGACGGATGCAGCAGCGGTGGCCGCAGCGGCGATTTGTACATATCTCTGCAAGTGATGCACCCCTTGTCATGCGCTTGAAAAGGTGACAACGAATGGACCATCGCGCTAATGAACACACAAGGAAACAAGAAGACGCAAGGCAGTTGACGGGCACTATCATCGCGTATTGAAGCAATCCATCTTTCCCTGCGGAGCGAAGTTGCGGAAAGCCTGAGACTAAACCTTCAAAGGATAGCTCGACGCACCAACACATTCGACATCACTTCAGCGGCCTTTGGGACACCGTCACCTCTGTGCGTGATACCTACGAAATACAGGGTTGATCTTGTTCGCTCATAAATTATCTGCGGGCGATGAGCGCAAAGAAGACTTCCTCTTGACAGTCTGCTCAACACATGTCGGAAAGTTGGGTTGCAGGGACGGAGCTATCTCTGGATATCTCTCAGACAGTTCGGATAGCTCGTTGCTTTACTGTGGGTTGCGGGAAGGAAGGTTGACATTCTTGTGGAGGGGCTAACCTTCAGTTCTAGAGTAGTCCATGGAGTGCATGGGAAACGGCTGCCTAGGCCCATTGCCGTTCCTCACCATATGTCGTCGAAGTGGCTGTCGTTTATCGCATTCGACCTCTCCAACATCTGACGCGGTGCAAGACACGGCACTTCATTGTCATGTCCAGCAGTACAGCCACCATTGTGATGATGCAGTATGCCTGCACGCATCACGACCGCATGCATACCCACCCAACAATAGACAATAAGGACGTCCCAGCTGTGTACCAGGCTCTGCAAGGCAAGCAGGACCTCGACGGCAGGCGACATGCATGAAGGGAACTCGCGGTGTGCCTGCTGTTGGCACACCTGTCACCACCCCAGAATAAACACAGCATGACCTTGGAATCAGGCAACCTGGAGACGCGCAGGTAGAGGGGTTTGCACCTTGCAAGACGTGCCATGATGCCAACACGGCGCATGGCCGGAGAGGTGAGGCTGGACTGCAACGCCAAGCGCACCAAGCATCAACACTTGCAGAGAAATGGCCACACACACAGCCCTCAGCGATTTGAATTTGACAGTGCTGATCTGCCCACGCGTTGCGCGCTCTGCGGTCATGAGCGCAAAGGCCACAGTTTGCAGGATGACAGCTAGCCAGCCTCCCAAATCGTGAGATGGGCTGGCGGCCTTTCGGCTCTCCTTGCAAACGTAGGTCACGAAGATAAAGGTGACCTGGAGCAACAAACGACCACGGATGAGGACCATGTCAGCCGGAAGGGCAGTTGACAATGCACGAGATAGCCACAGCTGATCTTGCACGGGGGCAATATTCACGGAGCAGACGTGACCATTACAGCAAGCCAGTGAAGTGGCAGCAGATCGCATCTGTCTTCAATTCTAAACATTCAAGAAGAGGAGATTCTCCGTATTTCAACGCACAATAATATATGATGACTGTAAGAAAGTTCCTGGATGCGGCAGTGTTGTAAAAGGACACATCATCATAAAAAGTACCTGGTTCTGAAATGGTTACGCGTCAAGAAAGTGGGAAATGGGAATGAAGGGGAGCGATCGACAGACAGTCAAGGGAGCACGTGTCATGCACCAGCGCACAGACCTAAGCCCCTTGCCCTCAGAACTTACGCGTTCTGTCGACTGCGTTGCACGATAGCATACCGACCGATGTCATTTTGCGCATGAATTGTTTGATGACACCCGCCGGAGCCCAAGCAAATGATGCCACTTGTGCGCTCAGGCAAGCTGTCTAGTGCACCCGCACCTGTGCAATGCACTTTTCCAGCACGTCTCGAAGGCACCACCGCAGTTGCAGCCTTGGCTTGAGCACCTGGCCGTACCGGTCAGAACTATGCAGGTACCTCCCTGTGCTGTACGCAATCAGAAGGTCCTGGAACACAAGGTTCATGACGAGGATCACCGAGTAGCCGCCGATAGACCCAAGCAGCTGCGAACTGCACTGCAATAACAGCACATGAAGTGCCAGGTACAGAGCACTCTCACCCACCTGTAGAGTAGCTCCCAGAAGTGAATTCAACATGCCTTCATGAGTCATTGAACGGCAAGCCAGAATCGTGACGGCTGCAGCTTGAAGCGCCGCAATGGTGAGAGCTGCCGGTGCGGTTGGGGTAGATAGCTTGAGGCTGCAGACTAAATAGACCAGACGGATCGGGGAGATGATGGTCACGTAGAACAGGACGAGGCATGCTGCATGTTGCGGCCATTGGCAGTTTTGTTTGCATTTGCCGATACTTGACGCGCTGCCACAGAACACAACTGCACATCGCATGTCAACAATTTGGATCTCAGACAGTTAATCGCACTTCCAAGTTGCCAGTGAACGCATTGGCTGGTAGAAAATGACGATGCTGAAATAGGTTGCGCCTTCGAAAATACTGAGTTTGTCACGTATTGGACCCTATGTCGGTGCCATGTATGGAAATGGCTAAAAACTCCTGAGTGGAATGTATTGCTATGCGCCCAAGTATGTGGCTACCCAACCAGAGATTTGAAGTCGTTCCGTGATGAGAACTCCAACATCAGCAGTGCATGAGCATTGCTTTCTGACCGCGGTCCTGCTGGCGGCGAACACGTTGTTTCCATGGGCAGCTGTGATGTGGTGATATGTTGTTATGACATGATTGGGTGCCAACATATCGCAACAGACACATCTGCTCTCAGACTACTCTTTGCTGGCATTCACTTGAAGGCATGACTGGACAAGGGCCGGCAGGAGTAATGTGGGTCTGGCAGGGACTGATCCAGTTTGACAGCTCAGAGCTTGATCATAAGTGTGCGCTCCGTATTCGGCACCAGGGAAGTGAGGTTAGCAAACAACGAATATAGAGAATGCTGACCTGCAAGGAAATCTGGTGCAGGAAGGTGCCATCGTGGCAACTCGGGCAGACTGGAGCCAGTGGTTCTGGGGACGCCCTCCGTCGCTTGATCACAAGGCGATGAGCACACATGCTCGCAGTGCATACTGCAGATTGTGGACGTGGACACTTGCAGTTCGTGAAACTCCTACATGCAGATCAACGCTCTGTCTCCTCGGTCCCATTGCAAGCTCGGGAAACAATGTGGTCCCTCATGAACGCAGAAGGCCAGGTGAAGGAGCTCCCCATCCTCATGACTCCCCATGCGGCTTGATATCAGACAGACTGGAGAGCCCCACGTATCAGTACTGCAGTTGTACGTCTGTTTGATAGGAAAAATGAACGGAGGACTCAAGATGTGTTATCTTGAGAGATACTTAGCAAGGCGCACCATAGCACTGTAAAGCGCGGGCGACTGGGGACCAGGATGTTTGGGGTGCACATGTTGCAAAAGGATGATTGGCAACCCACGCGAGGCTGGCACGCACCGGGGGGTGTTGGGTGGGCTCACGCGTCATCGCACAGATGCTTTTCATCGCATTCTGAGGAATCATTGCTGCTCACTGCCCAAATTGGCAATGATATGCACGGCGGTATTCAAGATCTGACGAGGGACTCAAACTCAATGCAACGCATGAGCAGCGCAACGCAATCCGGCGGCAGATTGCTGAACCAAGATGTTTCCCAAGTAGTTCTTGGAGTTGCCAATGTCCATTTGAATACGGTAGTGTTGTACAAAGGTATCTCAGAGATACATCATCATCAGATGCAATGCATCCCAGAAAGGGTGATTTCTATCAGCTGATACAGAAGTTTCTCATTTGTGCTCTCATACATTGCAAACCTATGATTGATCACGTCCAAGTGTGTTAGGGTCTGTAGTTGGACGAACGCACCTCCGACATGAACATAGCAAACGGCATGCCTTTGCTCTTGAAGGATGTGGCGTCACTTGCAACGAACGGAGGCGTGCCAGAGGTGCCGTCCAAACAGACAGGGATGGGATGTCCAGGACCCTTGTACAATTGAGAATTGAGGCAATGAACATTCGCCAAAGCATTGTCCCGGCTGCTACTTCTGCTGCCATCTGGCACGCCGCTCCTAGCAGAACCTCCAACCTGACCGTGCATGCTGCCCTCGCAGGGAGAGGATCGCACATCCTCGACATCTACCGACTCGCGGCCACGGTGTCCATCTGCCGATGCAGATGCCACGAATTGTGCCGTTTGATAAGGCCAGTCGTCTGGGGGGACGCTGGCGGCTGTCGCGGCGACGATTGGTGCGTCAGCATCCCCTGTCGAGTCTGACACAGCATGCTTGATGCTGCCTTCTTCCAACAATTCATGTGAGTGTGTTGCCTTGGCTTGGGGGCTCAAGGTGGCGAAAGACGGGACACATGAGGCAATGGTGTCCAATTCATCCGCGCCTCTGTCACAATGCTGAGACCCCTCGGGCCAGCTCCTGCCACGTGCCTCACATTCATGATCACCTGACCGGTGGGCACCATTCTCTAAAGACAACCCCATGTGCAGCTCGCTGATTACTTACAGGGGAGCCAGACAGTGATGGCCTGCACAGGACCACCAGCCTCGCGATGGGCAGGCTTTGCCAGCAATCTTGCACTGCCTCCACTGCATGCCAAGGCCAGGAGCTGAAATGCCCCTTTACATGATCATTTACAAATGAAATCCGCTTGTTGACATTCTGGGATGTTTGTGGAATGTCCAAATGACGTTTCCAGCTGGACTGTTTGCAACCTCTCTGAGCGGTATCACACAAACCCTGGTCCAACCGTGCGCGAACAAAGGCAAGCGGCGAGGCATACCGATTTCTCGGATCTTCTTTATTCATTGGTGAACATTGGTAGCCGTGAACTCAAATCAGTGATGAGTTTTCTAATACATGTTCCCATGCTTCCGTTGCGGTAACAGCGATAACGACCACGTCCGCACCGTGCACACCAATCATGGCATTTGCGGCGCATGATGCATCTAAAAAACAATTCAAGCAACTCATATGTGTTCACATAACGCCCTGGCACGCATGAGGCACACCTTTGAGTTGCGCTCATCAGCCGCACGTTATGGCGCACGTCTACTCTCTCAAAACCTAGCGCATAGAATTGAATTGTATTCTTGATACAACACGAACTCTTATGTTAATATTAAGATTATGATGTTTCAGACAAGCGTGTCTAGCATCGGTGACCGATGGACGAAATCAAGAGTTTACTTTGCGAGGGCTCGCTGCGAATCAGTTACAATAATTGGATACCTCATAGAGATAAGGTGCATGATCATGTAAGCAAGAAGCAAAATGCAATCTCTGCTTACTTTGCAGATTCGCTTGGTGGATCAAGGGGCAGAAGGCGTTGGCATGTCCCTGCTGATCATCACCACGTGACCATTTCATGACACGTCGCACGAGGGACCCAGCGCCCGGGCGTATTGTCCCCGGGCCTGGGCCGAGTTGAACAGGCCCGTCCATAGCAACCTGACTTTGTCCATCGACGCCTGAGGGTTATGTGTCCAGGCGATTGGAACGTGCCAATGTCGTCCACCCGTGTCCACGCTCACCAGGCAAGCCACGGACTCTTACATCCACAGCAGTTCCTCCACGATCGCACCTGCGTTGCGCATACATGCGTGTCTCGGTACGATGTTGGATTTTGTGTCGGTGGGAGCGGTTACCCAATGTGGTGCTTTGCAGCGGTAGGTTCCTTGTGCCGACGAGGACGAGGGCAACTTAGTGCCAGGGTGCCCTCGTGGGCACCTGCAGGTGCCTATCTACGATCCGGGGCTTCGCCAACCATGGTACAAACCAGAGAGTAAGCTGAAGTCCATAGGTATCAAAAACTGCTTACTTGTCCATTGAACTTCAGTGATCAAGTCTGTTTGGTTAATTCATCACTTTCGTTGTGAGGGTGTGAATCTGTCTGTATCGACATGCCTGTGCCGGTTGCTATCACCAACCCTGGTGGAAAGGGAAATGTCGCACATCAAAACAAGTCTCTTTCCTGCTCTTCTAGCTTGTTTGCCAACTTGTCAGAAGCTAGCGCAGAAGCTGGTCTCAAGGCTCAGCAAGCTGAGCAAGCGCGGAAAGGCAGGCAGGCCATAAACGGTTCAGCCTCTTCAGAAACTGCACCGGATGGTGGAAACAGTGCAGGTATCGTAACACGCGGCTCCGAAAGTTCCGTTAGCGTCAATCACTTGGACTTCCATTGGACTGGAGATGACGGGTTACCCCTGCCAGGTTTGCCCCTTCGCAAAGCCTCTGCGAGACACAATAATCGCGCGCGGAGCAGCTCTGGAAGTCACTCATAAAGTTATGTGGAAGACTGCTTGTTTTCCGCGTGCAGTTGGTAACTCACAGCCCACTTGCTGCGCTGAGCGAGGTGTGGTGCAAGACTGTAGCTATCTGACGATACGTGGCCCTCAGGAACATGAAATGTGCGCCTGCGCATGTGTTGCCTGACAAACGACAAGCATGGTCACTCAACTTATACGTGCGTGTTTTTTCCTTTAATGCAAATGGGATGGGTTCCTCCTTTCCACTCATCGAGGAATCGTAGTCCTCGCCCAATGCAGATAGGTTCTGTGCAGGGCCAACGTGCCTTCAGGACGTGAACCTTGACCTCCAGCCAGGCAGCCGTATGCTACTGCTAGGAGCCAATGGCGCAGGCAAAACAACGCTGCTACAGATCCTAGCTGGCAAGCACATGGTACCGAAAGAGCAGGTCCACATCCTAGGCCAGCCCCCATTTCACACAGTGTCTCTAACCACAACAGGTCGCCTGAGCTACATTGGAGGCAATTGGGAGCGGGACATTGCTTTTGCGGGCTATTCTGTGCCTTTGGCAGGAGACTTCCCTGCGTCTCAGATGCTCAACTCCATACCCGGGGTTGACCAAGCTAGGAGGAGGAGGCTAGTGCAAGTTCTCGACATTGACGAGGAATGGCGCATGCACCTTGTTTCAGATGGGCAACGGCGCCGGGTTCAAATTGCGTGCGGCCTGTTGCGTCCTGCTGACGTGCTGCTTTTGGACGAGATCACGGTATGTGTTTTGGGCACGTTTCTTGACATTTGCGATGGACTTGTTTGATCTTCACGTAGGGAACCAAATCACAAACACAACAACAACAGAACCCAGGTGTCTGGGTCACGAACTCCAGCGTGGAAGCGACACATAATTCTGCAGTTGAGTGCATCGCTTTATCGAACAATGTTGAGCACATGTGTCCAACTTCCCCCTATCCGCAATGTTGAAAGCGTCCAAGCAGGACCAATACCGAGCTCGGAGGGTCCGTGACGGCATGTTCTTATTCTCATCGAAGAAAGTTATCATGTATGCTTCACGATGCAAACGACCCAAACCAAGCTTCAGGAAAACCGCATTGTGCCACTATATTGACCTTGGTAACCGCCACATTTCATTGATCAGACATGATGTGGGAGTTGCCACTTCATAGCAGTGGAGTTGACTCACTTCGCATGTTGAGATTTGGAGAGTTGGTAACATGTGAGACGACAGTTTTGCTCCAGGCAACGTTGTTGACAGGTTGCCTTGTTAGATTTGCGACTTTGCCAGTCGCATACCATTGCATTGTTTACAAATGAATCCAGGTCACGTTTCGCGAAGTATGAAGATCGACCAATGAGAACCCACCCTTCGTTAATGCTGGCGTCCTTCCTGTTGATAATATATCATGTCTGGGATCTGTGAGACTGGAAGTGAGACGGGAAGTGAGATAGTTTGTATGCACGACCGTGTAGGTTGACCTGGACGTCTTAGTCCGCGAGGACCTGATGGACTTTTTGAAGGACGAGTCCGAGACGCGGGGCTGCACCATCATCTACAGCACCCACATATTTGATGGACTGGAATCCTGGCCGACGCACATCGGCTGGATGGCTGGCGGAGGAATTGAATCCGTGCAGAAGGCGCAGGACATCCAGAGCTGCAATCTGGCATGCTCATGGAATGGTGTAGAGCAGTTCTTACTGCGGCACTACAAGCTGCGCGCAGCCAAGATGCAGGAAGGGCAGAAGTTGCCTCACCCTGAGGCCAAACCATTCAAGTATCTGACAAACAATGGATACGGCGCAGGTCGCATGAATACGACCTTGGCTTCGCGGTGATACAATGCGCATGTAAACACAGTCTTGCGATGTACGAGGCAGTGTAGCGCCATACAGATTGTGGCCTCCAAGCCACCTTGCAGTATGACATGCATCATGTTCTCTAGCTCTCGTCGCGCCCATGGTAGGTGCAACTTGACACCGTGGGAAGCCTGGTTTAGACATGACACAATCCAAAAGGCAATCACCAATCACCTTGGTCAATCTCGCCAAGTCACATACACATCATCCGTCCTAAAGCGTTGGGTGACGGTGGTCTCTGACATGGGTGTAACTGCACCCGCTTTGAACGCGATCAGCCCTGGCCACGCAATCATGGCCCCATTGTCTACACAGTACCGCTCATCGGTGGCATACAAACTACCACCACGCTCAGAGCACATGACCCTCATCATCTCCTGAAGCCGCACATTGCAGCCCACGCCCCCCACGATCAAGACATCCTTAGTGTTGACATGAGCCATGGCGCGCTCTGTAATCTCCACCTGCACAAGCGACATTGCCGTCATTCAAGTTTTGCAAAACAGACATTGACGAGCCGCAGCTCAGGCCCCCACAGCGACACAAAAGGACAAAGGCATATGCATCCTTTGCACAGACGCATGTCTCTGCTGCCACACACCGAAGGGAATGCTCCATGCAGCAAGCGCAAGAACGACAACGCATCTGAGTGGCACTGATCTGGAAGGGGGGGATGGCAACCAGAAGAAACAACTGTGATGAGTGTTGGCAGTAGCTATGATCGTACTGTGGACATCAAATTCCAGTCCTCCAAAGTGCTAGCACAGAATGTACACTGCGGGAAGGAGATGCTCATCGCCGCGACACTTCCGCACCAGTTGTATGGGGCGTTTTTCAGAACAAAAAGCACCTAGCTAACTTCCTATATGCATGAAATGCTGTTAACACAGATGGTGGAGACATGTGAAGATGAACATCATCAAACTAGGAAATGCTGCTATCACCGATTAGCGAGGAAGATAGGCAGGCCGCACCAGCATCGCGAAAACTGTCTCTTGGAGCGAGAAACAGAGATCTTCGCGTGTCGCCGAGCCACCTGCCATGAGCTCAGGGCCCTTCTTCTCGATGAAGCTGATGAGGCCCGAGAACGACACATCCATGCCCTTGACAACGTACGGCAGCTCGATGAACTTGCTTCCCGTTTTTGCGAGCTGCTCAATGTTGTAGCCCGGGCTCGGGTCGTTTGATAGCTTGAGGACCCGCGCAAAACGGTCCAGCGCGTTTCCAACTGCAATGTCGATCGTCTCGCCAAAAATGCGGTAGCGTTTGTCTGAGTATGCAATGACTTGGGTGTTCCCCCCGCTCACGTAGAGCACAACTGGGTCATCTGCACCGCACACCACTCGGCCCATCTCTATGTGCCCTGCATGCACAGCCCTGTCTGAGCGCAAAGCACCAGTGCCGCATGAAGCTTCCAGTATACCTGCACAAGGACAGCAAAAAGCGAGGCTGGTTAGAGGCTTGGGGTCGACAGCTGCTTTGTGCACAGTAGAATTTCTATGTTGTTGCCTGCCGGCCCAGTACATGTGGGCATGATGAGGTGTTGCGGATCATGTGATCAGCGATAGAGCGATGCATCTTAAAGCTGTTGTTGTGTCCGTGGCATTCCCGGCATCAAAGTCCTTGAGCAACGGAGACACAAATTCGTATTCCCTTGTCATGAAATGAATTGAACGCGCCAGCCCAAAGAAGGCGGCGCCGACAACGGGCGAGACAGCCAGGGCTGATCTTGCGCCTGAACATCGTATTCCCTAGTATAAGTGCTTGTACTGTGGTACTCTAGTTTATAGATAGTCTGCGATAGTGATCTCATGACTCATCTGTGATGCGCCTGCTTGCCCTTCTAGCTTGCCTGCTCTGTTTGCATGCTCGCCCTTAAGCGGAACTCGCGAGGCTTGTCTCAGGTTTTTTGTTTCGAGCTACTGTATAGCTCGAAATAGACCTCCTCCGCGGTTAGCCGTGGCTCCCTCCTCGTAGGTGTTGTTATTCCAGTTGTGTGCATACATCAGGTGTGTGCTTAGCAGCTAACTTCGAACAATCCGTTGGTTCGACCACGTTTCACGTCCGTCGACATTGTATCTTGATCTTTTATTTGATGCTTTTCTCCTTTCTTCTCGTCTTCAACTTTGTTGATTCGTTTTCTTCTGCCTGTCGTTTGAATGGTTTCGCAAGCCGAGCGCAGCGAAGCGTTTGCGCAGCAAATCACTGAACTCCAGGCTGCTCTTGCTGCGCATCAGGTTTCGCAGCAGCAGCAGATCGAACAGCAGCAGCTCAGGTTTGACCAACAGCAGCTGCACTACGACCAGCAGCAGGAACATTTTCAGCAGGTGTTTGAGGCGTTGCAAACCCTCCAACCGCAAACTTCTGCACGCAGTGAGCAAACTTCCGACCTTGTCGATTCGCCCGCTCCTGTTGCAGCTCCCGCCCACCGATCGCCACCACCCCTGACCATCCAGCCACCCACGTGGGTTTTACCTGCTCCTGCGTCACACCGCGACGTGCCTCACTGGACCAGTGTGTACCCTTCCCCCACGACGCCACTCCCCACGTCACCCCCACGAATCTCCCATTCGACTACGCTGTTTACCATTGTGTCGACGGCAAGCAGCAGTTGTTCCTGGGTTTCCCGGTCGTAGCCTGTGCGCAGGAGCTTGACCACGTCAGCCCCTATCAGCTCGGTCAGTTTACCCACCGCGGCGTCCCCCGTTTCTGCCCCCCTGCTCTCACCGACCGCCGCAACACCCTTGCCCGTGCTCAGCTTCTCAAGGAGTCACAGCCAAAAGCGTTTGAACTGCAGTGCCTTGGATCTGCCGTTGCTTGGCAGCACGCCATCGTCCGCGGCTTTCGTGCTCTCCTTGACCAGCGGGCGTCCATCCCCGCCGACACCCTCTTCGCCCAGCTCGAGCTCGGAGTTGGCGCCTTCGAGCTCAACCTCGCCAACCAGGTTGGTTGCCTCAAATACCTCGGCCTGGCTGGCGACGAACAGCTCTGCGACCCTGCCCTTTGCTCGGGCATCATCACCCAGGTAGGCAACCGCCAGCCCACAACCCCCTCCTCACTGCCCGGGTTGATGTTGACCGGGTCGCCTTCGACGTCTCCACCGAGCTCACCACTGAGCACGCCAAGCAGCTCACCAAGCTGCAGGTGCGCGAGGCGGTCGCGAAGCAGCGCGAGTGATGTGTTGGAACGCACCCCTCGCACGGTGTCCTCGGACGGCCACCTGCATCGCAAGACTTCGGCGATGGGATGCTTGGCGCGAGATCGGTGCGTCGAGCGAGGTCCTGAGCTGGATCGAGGCGGGCGTGGGGATCGAGTGGGCAGACAGACCGCCTGCCCCTTTCCACCATGGCAGTTGTGCGGTCCCGCCGGACGCGGCGAGGGATTGGGACGCTCTGGTCTCGCGCCTCCTCTTGGTTGGCGGCCTCGAGTATGCGCTGGACGAGCGGTTTGTGTCTCGCGCCTTCTTGGTCCCCAAGAAGAACGGCGGCTGGCGCCTGGTGGTGGACCTGCGGTGGCTCAACTCTCACTGCGTGAAGCAGTCGGTGCAGTACGAGACCCTCAAGTCCCTCCGCCGCTTCACGATGCGCAGCGCCTGGATGGTGAGCTTCGATCTGCAGGACGGGTATTACCATCTTGCGATCAAGGAGGAAGACCGCAAGTACTTCACGTTCTGCGTGAACGGCGAGTGCTATCGCTGCGTCGGCCTGCCATTTGGCTGGACGGCCAGCCCGCGGATCTTCACCAAGCTCATGCGACCGGTTGGGCAACTGCTGCGGAACCTGGCGACGCCGACGCCCGGACGGCTGGGTTGCCCACCGCAAAAAACGCCGCCGCCACACCCTGCGCGTCCTCCCATACCTCGACGACTTCCTGCTCGTCGCACACTGCCCAGAGGCTGCAGCGAGCGCTGCTTTCCAGCGAAGCAGCTCTTGTCCAGCCTTGGGCTGTGTTGGAACGACAGCAAGTGCGTGTGGGCCCCGACGCAGTGCCTGGTGCACTTGGGGCTGGAGGTGGACACGCGCAGGGGGGTGTTCCGTGTGGACGTGCGACGGCGCAACACCATCCGCACTGCCGCTCGCAACCTCCTGTGCCGCTCGTCGGAGTTGGCGCGCATGGTCCGTGTGCGCGACCTGGCGGCGCTTTGCGGCAAGGCGGTGTCTGTGCAGCTGGCGGTGCTGCCGGCGCGCTTTTATCTGCGCAGCCTGTACGACGCCTTGGTCACGAAGACCAGTTGGGCGAGCCGCGTGCGGCTCTCCTATCGCGCGGTGAAGGACTTGCAGTGGTGGGCGCAGCTGCCGCAGCGATGGAATGGTCGTCCCGTCGAGCTGCCGTCAGCGGAGGCGGAGCTGCATGTCGACAGCAGCAGCTACGGCTGGGGTGCAATATTCAACTCGATGTTCCACGCCCACGGCTTCTGGCGGGTAGCCTCGCCTGCGCACATCACGCTGAAGGAGCTGCGCGCCGTGCGCCTCGCGTTGATCAGCTTTCGGGAGCACGCTGCCGACAAGTGCATCCTGGTGCACGAGGACAACATGGCTGTGTTGGCGGCGTTGTCCGGGCTGTGCACGCGCTCGCCGGAGATGATGGCCGGAGCTGCGTGAGTTGTGGCAGCTGCTGACCTCGGAGCGCATCGAGTTGGTGTGCAAGTACATCAACACGCACGTGAACCCTGCAGATCCCGTCAGCCGCATCCGACGGCCCGAGGACTATCAGTTGGAAGGGGCAGTGTTTGTGAGCCTCGACGAGCGCTGGGGCCCACATACCATCGATCACTTCGCGGCAGCGCACAACACGCTGTTGCCTTTGCGGAACTCGGAGCTGCACGAACCTGGCTCGGCGGGCGTCAACGCGTGCGCTCAGTCGGACTGGGCAGCTCACAGCAACTGGTGCCACCCGCCTGTGCGATTGCTGCCGCAGCTCGTCCAGCACCTGCGTCGCACGGGGGCCGCGGCCACGGTTCTGGTTCCGCATTGGCCGGCGCAGCAGTGGTACGCCGCCTTAGTGGGGCTGGCGGACGAGGTCGTCCACTTGGCGCCGCGCAGCCCGAGTCTTCTGCTCACGCCCTTTGCTCGTTTCCAGAGTGCAAGCGCTGGAGCATGATGGCAGTGCGCGTCTCATGCACACCTACGCCCGCCCCACGGGCTGCCTCATGAGCGGCGTCCCCTCCGATCGCTTCTCCTCCCTCCTTCCTCCCCACCTCGCTGCCGCGGCCTCAGAGCTGCATGCTGCCTCGCTGCGTGCCTCGTCGCAGCGTGCCATTGCGTCAAAAGCGCGCCAGTATGAGTTGGCGGTTGCGCAGCTTGGGCTCGGCGACCCCTACCCGGTGCAGGACCACAAGGTGTGGGCATTCGTTGTCTGGCTGCGCGACCGCGGCACCGTGCATCCTGCCGCGTTTAAGCAGTACGTCTCTGCCGTGGCGACGGTGGCGAGCAGTGGGTGCATGGGCCCGAGGTGGCCTCCATCATCGCCGGCTGCGTGCAACTCCTGCGACCGGCACTGGACGTGTGCAAGCGCGGCTACTTGCCGGCGTCTGTCGCATTGCAGGTGTTGCGGGCTGGGGACGCCTCAAGCGACCCTGGCGACATGCTGGCCGCTCTCGTCGTCCAGTTCTGCTTCATCTTCTTCAGCCGCGGTCACACCGCGCTGGCGTTGCTTGAGGCGGATGTGACGCTCTCGGACGACGACGTGTCGCTGGTGGTGACGGCGTTTTCCCACAAGGGAAAGTCGGCCGCCGAGTCGGCGCGGGTCCCCCG
>NW_028323499.1:0-44827 GCF_984573655.1 Nuphar pumila | reverse complement strand
AGCTGTGGTTCAAAGCTGCAGGCCAGAATCTTTGAAAGGACGCGCAGGCCCTGGGCCACAGAGACCCCCAGCGTAGCTTTGTACATGCCTGCAAATAGCGCAGCCAGCCCCGATCGGGGACCCATTGCAGCGCGTAGGTGGTCCACGTCGTTGCCTTCCGTGCTGATGATCAACTCAAAGTTGTAACTCGCCCTGCATGCAGGTCATCCTCATACTGAACATACCTGGTAAGTATACCAATAAATGGGTGCTGATTAACCATTCAGGCTGGCCCAGGTACGCTTGCCTTGGGTGACGGTAATGGTAGCACTGATTCCTAAGTAGAAGTAGATGTTGGAGTTGCCAATGTCCACGTGTCCATGTGAATGCGGCAGTGTTGTAAAACGAAACATCATCATCATCCGGTATCAAACTATACTCATTGGAGCTTCGGCCATGTGAAGCCGTGTTCATTCTTCAATGCAGGTAATGTCCCGCAGCATGTCATACATAGGGAAGTCCTTTTGTCTAGAACATTGTGTAAGCAGATACATTTCTGAAAACTCAGATGTGTTGCGCATCAAAGACCTACTGGTACGTCGGTTGATAGTGTGCGCTTTTGCAAAGGTTTCTGGAGACAGGAAGAGATTCGTTACAGCTTTTGATCAACAACTGCTGAGTGTGTAACATTAAAGATGAACTTGGTTGAAAAGCCTGCATACGAGTCGGTTGCATGCACGCTACCCTGCCAACATCCATGTGTATGCGGCCGTGCATTGTGTCTGATAGGCACGGTGAACAAGTTCTATATTTTCCCATGACATATTCTCAGGATTTCCCAATGCGTGAGCAACAGGATAAGGTAATGATAATCTGCTCCTGTTGGGAACTCTGAAACCTGGAACCTTACACCAATTGTGTAAAGCCTCGCATAGAAAATCTTGGAGGCAATAAAGGATGGGGCATTGCCTCGACAACGCCATGTGCTGGACATGCCAACCACCCCCTCCAAACGATGACAAGATCATCAGCAGCCTTTGTGACATTGTGAGTGTTTATGCACACGCACGCGCGCGTGCTCACACACACCCGCCTTGCCCCAACCCTCCCACACACACACAATGAATCACTGTACTGCTGCAATGGGCTGGACGCATACCTCCAGACCACCACTGCAATGACAACATCATCAAGCAGCTCCACAGCTTGGTGCACAGCTCCCGTGATTGTGCCAGATGCCAGTGCGGACACCAGCAGCAACATCGATGTCAATGCCACCATGGACAGCCCCATGCCTGCTTGAATCAATCCGCCAAGCAAGCGACGAATCACCTGCAGATTTCTCAGCGATTTAGGTCGTGATCTTGCTCAGTTGTGGACAATACTACAATCATCTGACGAAAGCTGTTTCTCGACAGGTGACATGATTCCCAACAGGCTTCAACTTCAGCCCCACGCGTTCAACCCTGTTATTTATTCCGAATATTCTTTTTAAAATAAATAAATAAACTTCAAGTACATTGGCACAGGCGACCCATAACATCTGCAGCCTAGGACTGCTGAAATCTGCTCTCTCCCTCTGTGAGAGCTGCATCTGCAACCTGAGGCATTGCAAAGTACGGCTGTGCCAACCTTCGTCTTGCAAGGGTCGGTATGCCACCTGTTGAGATGTAGCCTCAGGAGTTAGGATTATGTGTGTGTGTTCGTTGTTGCAGAGCGGTTGGATCTGATCTGAGGATTTCGCAGTACTGTTGTGGCGAATGATGCCATCAGTACATAAGTACGATTTCGCTAGTGTTTACTTTAAGTATCAACTGAATACTCCACCCGTGTCATTTATCATCAGGTTATGGGCCCAGCACGAGAGCTGCGGGGCACTGAGTGGCGTTGAGGCGACGCAGATCAACCCGTGTGAACCATGTCGGAATACAAGGGTATCCCGAAATTGCGAGATCTGAAAGACTATCAGATGTGGGCGGAAATGGTGACAGGTCACATGCAAGAGAAGCAGTTGTGGGAAGCGCTACAGCCGCCAGAGCGTGGCCAGGATGCGACGTCGCACATCAAAGGCAAACAGGCCAAGGCAGAATTGATGAAGCTTCTGTCGGAAAAACTATTGATGCGATGTGCGTCGTACACGGACGGACAGGCGCTGTGGGAGGGCCTGAAAGAGAGGTTTGCGGCAGTCTCCAGGGTGCAGCTAGCGAGCAAGGATCGTGAGCTCCGAAACCTAAGGCTCCAGGCCGGCGAGTCAATTGCAGACCTTTTCTCACGTGCATACAGCTTGAATCATTTCCTGGAGAGCATGGATGAGGGGCTGAGCGAGCGGAAGTTACGGCTCGTGATTATAGACGCGCTGCCTGCGTCATGGACGTCCACAGTGCAAGGTCTGCTCACCGGACCCATGGACATGACTCTCGACGCGCTTGAAGAATTGCTAGATGACATCGGCAGGCGCATGCCAGAAATGGCTGTTGAGGGAGGTGCATTCGCAGCGGGCACGTCTCACGAGAACCCTGGCAAGAGCAAGAAGCCTCCACCAGAATGCTATCGCTGTGGGTCGACCGAGCATCGAGTTCGGGACTGCCCCCACCCTCCCATCGGGCACGCGCACGCTGCAGGTTCGTGCCATCCATATGATCCGTGGCTGCTAGACTCTGGCTGTCATCCTACCATGTCCCCAGGTGGCGGTGCCGCACATTTCGTCCAATACCGTAAGCTGCCTCGGCCTATCAAAATAAATTTTGGGAAAATAGGAGCTTTCGGGTACGCAGTGGGGGAGGGCAGTGTCGCCCTGCAGGGGATAACTGGCAGGTTCATGTTGCACAACGTCCTGCATGTACCGAATCTAGTTGGGAACCTCCTTTCTGTTTGTGCGCTCATGAGAGCCGGAATCAACGTGCATTTTGTGGCGTCACGCACCAGCGGCCGAGAGGACGAGGCCCTGGTTGTCGACAGGGGGCGCGTGGTGATGCGAGGCGCGTGCCGGGCAGACCTGTTTTGGATCGGCAGCGGTGAGAACTCGCCACACGTAGGCGGAGCACACGCAGGGGCGGCACGTGTAGACTTTGAGTCACTGGCGCAGCTGTGGCACAGGCGTCTGGGACATGTTGGTTACGATGCGCTTGCGGACATGGCCCGAAAGAAACTCTTACCTGGGTGCGGTGTCACTCCTGCTGAGTTCATGCAGGCGCGGAAGGCTGGAACGTGTAAGCCCTGCGTGGCGGGGAAGATGTGCCGGTCGACGCACCCGCCTCGCGATTCGCCAGCGATGTCCCCCCTCCACAGGCTCCACATGGACGTCATGGGGCCGCTGCCCACGCCTGCTGCTGGCCACGGCGGCGCAGTCTACACGGCGACGGTGACGGACGAGTTCACTGGCTACACCATCGTGAAGCTGCTCCGCGAAAAGAGCCAAGTGCCCCCCGCGGTGAAGGCCGCTGTGCGTTGGCTTGAAACCCAGACTGGGGAGGTGGTCAAGCGCGTGAGACACGACCGTGGCGGAGAGTACATGAACTCAGAGCTATCGGAATTTTATGAGGGGAAGGGGATTCAGCCCGAGCCGACTGCCCCCTACTCACCAGAGTCCAATGGTGTGGCCGAGCGCAAAAATAGAACCCTCATGGAGAAAGTGCGTCCTATGCTGATTGACGCCGACATGAGCGAGTGTCGTTGGGGCGATGCAATGATGCACGCGTGCGAACTGGCCAACTGCACCCTCAAGCGCGGGGGCCGCGTATCTCCGCATGAGCATCTGCTGGGAACACGTCCGGATTGCACCAGATTCAAAGTCTTTGGATGCATCGCGTGGGTGCACGTGCCGAATACAGGGGCGCGGCACAAACTCGCAGATCGAGCGGTGCGAGGGCGCTTCGTGGGGCTGGTGCCCCCCACGGGATCAGGCGTGTACCGCATATTGCTCGACGATGGGAGGCTTGTCGTCTCGCGCACGGCAGCCTTTGACGAGGCTGAGCCCAACGTCGACATCCCCGCGCTGCCGCCAGCCGCCGTGCCGCTGCTGGCAGCAGAGGGAGGCGGCGGCGATGACGGCGAGGCGGCGCTGCCAACTGTCGAGGGAGGTGACGATGAGGGTCCGGGTGACGAGGTGCATCAAGCTCCCATGCACGACGGAAGTGACGCGGGTGAGATCGACCTGCAAGGGGAGTCGGACGACCCGGCACAACAAGACCCTCCTGCCGACGAAGCCGCATTGCAGCTCGCGGAAGTGCAGCCTCAGGCGCTGCTGCAAGCTGCGCCGCAGGTTCCTGCGCCCCCGGACCACGTGCAGGTGGTAGTAGCGCAGCCCGGCGCTGCTCCTGGAGCTGTGGTGGACCCGGCCGCTCCACGCGAACCCGCAGTCCCGCTACAATCAGCCCCCGAGAACCGGCCCAGACGTGAGCGCATTGCGCCGAACTTCTTTCGTCCGGGGGTGAACACTGCTCGCCTGGACGGGAGCGGAGGCTCCCACCCCCCACATGTGTCTGCCTACGACCCGCTGCAACTGCCACCGATTCCCGAGGAAGAACACATTCTCGCAAGTGCGCTGTGGCGTCCCCTGCTGAACAGTGGGGAAACCGAGCGGGGAGCAGTGCGCAGGGACATGGAGCGCATGGCGATGGCTGCGTCGCGGGCGAGAGTGGATGCGTCGCCGTGGGGCCCAGACCCACTCACGCTCGAGGAAGCGTACGCACGCCCGGATGGCGACAGCTGGCGTAAGGCTGTCAAGGAAGAGCTCGATTCGCTTGAGAAATTTGACGTCTGGACCATTGAGCAGCTTCCCCCGGGAAAACAAGCGCTCACCTGCAGATTTGAGCTGCAGCGCAAGCGCTGTGGGCGGTATAAGGCGAGGCTGGTGGCCGGCGGACACCGGCAGCGCTATGGGCTCGATTACGGGGAAACGTACGCGCCAGTGTGCACGTATCGGACGCTGCGCATGGTCCTGGCAGTTGCTGCGCATGAGGACCTTGAACTCCGTCAGTTCGACATACGAACGGCGTACCTCAACGCTGAGTTGGAAGAAGAGGTATACATGCGACGCCCCCCAGGCGCGGGCACGGGACCAGGGGTGTGCCGGCTGCGCAAGGCGCTGTACGGCCTCAAGCAATCGGGCAGGGCGTGGAACAAGAAGCTCGAGGCGACTCTGCGCGCGGAGGGCCTGGTTCAGTCGGACAGTGACCCATCGCTGTGGATCTTGTCTGGGCCAGACGGCTCGGTGCTCGCGCTCTTTTACGTGGACGACGGCCTTGTGGCTGCGCGCACGGTTGCAGAGGCGGACGCGCTTGTGAAGCGCATCGGGGAGTTCTTCGAGATCCGGGAGGTGGAGGTCGAGGACTTCCTCGGCATCCGCATCACGCGCGACCGTGTCAACCGGACGATCACCATCGACCAAGAAGATAAAGCACGCGCCCTGGCTGAGGCTTGTCGCGTCGCAGGCCAGCATCGTACTCTTCCCATGGCTCCGGCTGTCTTCAAACAGCTGCGGAAAGAGCGTGACGGGGAGCTGATGGCGGACGCCGCAGAATACGCATCCGTAGTAGGGAGCCTACTGCATTTGGCGCAATGCACGAGGCCAGACATAGCCCTGGCAGTGGGCGCGCTGTCTGCCTATGTGCAAGCTCCGTCGGCGACGCACTGGGAAACCGTGCTCGACCTCGTGCGCTACGTCGGCCACACGGCTCACCTAGGTATCACCTACGGACGCGCCACGGTGCCCCTTCAGACCTGGTGTGATGCCAATTATGCATCGTGTATCGACACAAGGCGCAGCATCAGTGGGTACGTTGCTACGATGTACGGCGGCGCCGTCTCGTGGAACTCCAAGAAGCAGTTCACGACAGCGGCCTCCACCCAAGAGGCTGAATACCAGGCTGCAGGCAGCGTATCGCGAGAAGGACTGGCGATCCGCAAGATTGAGCCCGATCTGGGCTTGCTTTCGCAGGACTTCCCGGTGACAGGCCCATGTACCATATTCTGTGACAACGCTGCGGCGCTTGTTCTCCTGAAGGACAGGAAGGAGGGCGCGCGCGTCAAACACATCGACATCATACACCACTTCGCCCGCGATCGCGTGGCCAGTGGGGAGCTGTGTTTTGAGTATTGTAGATCAGTGGATAACGTATCTGATTGCATGACCAAGGCGCTGCCTCACCCCGCTCACGTTGTCTGCCAAGTAGGTTTGGGAATGCTGTCTGTCGGGGAGCAGTAGGCTCCATGTGTGCGAGAGAACGCTCTCATTTCTTTGTTCTGATTTGCGTTCTCCGGGGGAGTGTTGAGATGTAGCCTCAGGAGTTAGGATTATGTGTGTGTGTTCGTTGTTGCAGAGCGGTTGGATCTGATCTGAGGATTTCGCAGTACTGTTGTGGCGAATGATGCCATCAGTACATAAGTACGATTTCGCTAGTGTTTACTTTAAGTATCAACTGAATACTCCACCCGTGTCATTTATCATCACCACCAACTGCTCTGAAGCGTCACAAACGTGAGCATCAACATTCGCAATAGAAATAGCCGTAGTCTTGACGACAAATGCTCAAGGAAATAGAAGCAACGTAGTAAAGCAGTTACCTGCAGGTATCATAGATCGTTGATTACCAGGTGCAATTTGGGAGATGCTCCAACACTCCATTGAGGCGCGAGATCAGCACTGGCTGTCTCGCCCGTTGTCAACGCCGCCTTCTTTGGGCTGGCGTGCCTCTTTTCTTTACCGGGCGTGATAACCGGATCAACTTGTGTGAAGACAAAGAAGTGGGCAGAAAGTAATGCAGGAAAATAGGCAAAATGTGGTCCAGACTACGGTATAGGCACGAGCCAGCCGCATACCGCTTCTTGAGAGCTATCAAACTCGTACTGCTGACGCGCAGTCGTAGCCACAAATGTCTCCTCCTCGTCTACTTTCAACTGCACTGGTACCCCCACCGCGATCACTGCTCCATCTCCAAGTGAGCCTCTTGCGGCTTGTTGTCGGTCACTGTGGAGCGCCCCAGGCTGCTTGTCAGTGCTGCTGCTGTTGCTCATGGAGCATCCACTCATCATGGATGTGCCTTCCTCCGCCGATGGCGTCTCCAAGTCCCAGATCGACGGGTCATGCGCAACGTACGACACAAAGCGTCCCCACAACCTGCGTGCCCAGCGCAACCGCCGGTAGGAGATGCGCCCAAGTGACGTCAGTGCAGCAATCACGGTGACGACTGGGAGCGTTCCGGACCACTGCTGTGTGGAGGTGGCGATGTTGACCATGCTTAGCAAGACTGCGTACACTGCGATTTCCCCAAACACGTCCCCGATTGCGAGGAGATAGGCTAAGAGCTGCGCTAGCGGCATGATTTTGCTGTCGTTTCCATCCAATGCGCAAGTTTCTGATTCACCGTCGCCAGCACAGCTGCCTGCTTCCCAGCTGTTGATTTCGTCAACCTTTCCGTTTCTTGCGAATTCCACTGTCCGCTCTTTGTTGGATGCAGCTTCGAGAAATTGCTGCGCTGACTGGAGGTTGCATGTCTTGAGAAGCCATGCGATAAGGGCGATGTTCACGCAGCCCGCCAGTTCCGTGGCAGCCATCCACTCTCCAGTGTGTAATATTCGCAGTGCTGTAGGGGCAGTTTCAAGGATGGCATGTGCGGCGAACGCCCAGGCGCATCTTTTCACCGCTAGCCTTACCTTCCAAAGTTCCTGGCATGGTAACGCGAACAGAGGCGTCCCGCTGATGCCGACAAACAACACCTTTGGTAGATCGCGGTCCTCACTAGCCACGGCAGTTGCTCGCGAAGCTACTGGCAAGGACGTTTCGTGCGCCTGAGTCTGTCGTGTACTTCGTCGTCTGACGTACGATGGCCGCGCAGACGCGCTGATGGATCGGTCACAGAAGGGTCGACTTACATTCCGTAGATTGAACATCATCCGATGCTCCATTCTTCGAGGCCTCCAGGCTCGTGTCTGTCTCCATCTTGTTCCTATGAATTCAAACACAACTGATTCTACAAACTCTGACATGAACTTGCATGCCAGCGATACTGGACAACCGAGGTCATATGAAGGGTTATGTCGGAAGTTCTCGGGACCATTCACGAAAGCGGTACCCAAAGTAACAGGAGGTGCTGATCGAGGACCTTAACAGATTTGCATGTACAACCGAGTACGTTTGTTGGTAGCACAGCACTCTGCCTGAGTTGGAATAACGCGCGGTCCATATCCCCTATCTATCTGGTGATGCCAAACGCGCTGCTGGCAGCTGAAATACCCAAGCTTATTGGTATCACGCAGTTGCCGTGAGCATCTTCAGCAATCTCAAACATTGAGATGCGAATTTCCACCAACTGCAGACACATGCCACTTCAAAACGCGAATTTCTATTCGACAACGCCCATGCCCTGCATTTCGTTCGTGAACATTGACGTCAAGCAGCTGCCATCTGTCTGGCTGACTACAGTTTATGCGTCTTACGAAACAAAGCTCGAGATGTCTGTGATGCTCGCAACAGAAGCCGTGAATGAGGAACCCACGCTGGAGCATGACGAACCAAGTTCCAGTGCATACGACCACCCGGAGGAGTTCAATCTAGGTCCCAAATGGACAAATGACGCTATTACTAGTGCTTTATTCCTCATGTGGCGATACGGATGGCATATACTCGCTGCACTCATCGTCGTCAGCATATTGCGAGGGCCTGTCACCCTTGCATGGGAGCGCTTGCAGCGATTTGTCAGGTCTGGACATGGTAATGTTCCATGCACACAATTTTGAATTATACCGACCATGCATTTCTTTTCCAGTCTTGATGTGCTTGCTGCAGCTTCGGTGACTCGATGAAACCTTGCAATCCCGGAGACTGAGGCTCAGTCTGCGGCTCACAATAGGCGTGAGCCAATGTGTACTGTTGGCAAATCACAACACTTCTTACAGAGCATTTTCGGCACGACGGCAATTCGCGTGCGGTCGCCACACACCGCATTCCGCACTTGCACCGCTCATGCAAGCGTGCGTGCGCACTGCGAAGTCACGATAGAAATGCTAATGCAGAGGAAGAGCGCACCCGGAGACTTGAAGAGGATAGGAGACGTGCTGTTGATAGTGCACAGGTGTTGCTCTCGCTCGACGCGATTAAAGTATCAGAACGGCAGCGTACAGAGGATGCGCGTTTGCGTGCGCGGCAGCTGTCAAGACTCGACGAGCAAGCAGAGCTGCACGGCATGAAACCCAAGGGGCGACCCAGGAGGCTAGATGGGGTTGAAGCTCGTGGGGGCTACTTTGCCACTCCAGCTGGAGGTCATGCCCCCGGCAACGACTCGCGCCGAGACCCAGGGTTAATGATGGGTGGAGCAGGAACCTTCGGTGCCGATGTTCGTGACTTCCGATGAGTAGCATACCTGGATAAGATAGCAACAAGGCGGCAGACGCCTCTTGTCATGGCTGCTGGAGTATGAAAGGCGGCCTGGGATTCATACCGTCCATGGCATGCCTGTTGGTTGGTTTAAAGAATGCTTTTTTAATCTCGATGAGGATTGCAGCCTGGAACCGTCTTTAAATCTCATGGATTACATTCGATAATCCCATAATCGTGTGTGAGCATCTTCACGACATTCGTGAAGATCGATTTCACTGACTCTCAAAGCATAACGAACTTGCCTTCAGGTTCCTGTGTCTATCGGAAGGCCCTTGTATGGGCAGGTACGTGCCTTCGTGTGATCCATGTGGCAGCTTATACCGTGTGAACCTGAACGAGACAGCAGGAATTCGAGCACTCGCTTACACGTCATCTACCCCAGGGGTGTGTAGAGGCAGTCGGTCCAAGAAGTTGTTTTCGGTCAGCTTGTACATGGATCAATATCTTGATCCTAATGTTGGTGGCATGTGTGCGTTACCAGCACGGTATGATATGTCATGCATCCATGACGGGGCAGATGAATCAGACAGGGCTATGCAGCTACTTGTGGTCCTCCGTCGCAGAGCAAGAACAACCAAGGCCAGCATATCTAATCAGCTAAACACACTCTCTAATCATAAGGAATGTTGGAACACAACATCGTCACCCCACCGATGGGTTTGCAAGTATTGCATGCATCGCTCTATGTATCGGAGCAAAGCGTCTGGTGTTCGCTATGTGCGTTGCCGCTACAAGCGATAGGTGTTGCGCTAAGAACGGTCACATGACATGCACGTTTGTCGGAATATTACGTTAAGCCACCACATTCTGACATTGTATGTACCAGACCAAGGCGGTGATATCGCACTCACGAAATCTGCACCGCCAGTTGTGGCGCTGCCGGCATCGGCACCGCGTCCAGCAACGCACAGGTGTGCACGTGAGCAACTTCGTCCAGGCCGGCCTCGCTTTTGATTTCAAACACGACCGCTTAAAACGAAGCTACAGGCGGAGTCTCGTTGGCTCCGGGTGTGGCCGCTTTGGTGTGCGTAAACGCTTAACCGCTCGGGGCTCGGGATCCTTGAGTGCGCGTGCAGTATGCAAATACCCTAAGTTGTTTTGTCGCTCGTGGCCGTGGGTGCAGAGACCGGTGGTGCATGTTGCAGTGTGCATTGCGGTCAGCACTCATGTAGGTTCACGGAATACCGTGGAGGGGGCCTCATGCATATACCTTGTTCGGTGTTGCGGATCAGTTCTCCCCAAGACTCCCATACAGGTGCCTCTGACGGTACGTGGCCGTCACGGTCCACGTCAAGACTGGGAGCGCGAATAAAATGAATCACCATCGCGTCTTGTGCCCCACACGGGTTCCTTGGTAAATATGCAACACTGTGTTCACTGCGATGACCTGCTGGCTATGTGCGTCAATATCTTTTTTGCCCCTGATTCATGTCAGCTGCAAGGTTAACAGACGTTATGTAGGCCTCATATTGCCACCTGACATGTTCTCATTGTGAGCGTAGCAATGCCAACAGGTATCAGGCGACGCGAGCTTGCGTGTGTACGTGCTGACTCAGGCTTGTGGTAACGTAACGTGTCAACGACACAGTCGGCATAAACGTCGCTTGCGGGACATCATTAAGAATCGAAGCAGACTAATTTTGAGGACAATGGCATGCACGACGCCTTACACACACAGGAGGTTGGAGCGGATTACGGCCAGTGTTGGATATGTGAGGGTTTAGAGCCTCGCATCGTCGGTTTCCGTCTTCCCGTTCAAAGTTCAGCAGCCTTACGTAAAAAAGAGAGAGAAGAAGAGGCCAAGGATGCACAGATGCTTCGCAAGTGGTACGGAGACGATGTTCAGAATGGACACTGCATGCATGGAAGAAGCTTACCTAAAGCACCAGCAATTCCAAATCGTCCCATATCTTCTTCCGTGCTATGTTTATGCCATATAAGTACATGTCTTTACGCAAATGCGGACTACCTTTCCATCTGTGTGTCATGTAAGCTATTCCTAGAGTTGTTGATGAATGCAAACTGAGTTTTGTTCGTTATCGCAGACATGGTCACCCCTCTACACCTGCCTCACCGCACACTATGCAAGCAAGTGTATTCTTCTGGTGGCCGGGCCAGGTCATTGGTCGTGTTAACCTCGAGGAATTCCCCTTCGTGGGCCCCAGCACAGCATGACAACGAAGGTCCATCCCAGCCGATGCATGGACACGATGCGCAACAGTACAATAATCCAAGCATCTCGCCACAAGTATTCGCTGGCGGCCGTGCCAGAGACTCGGGGTACGATTCTGAACGCTTGCGCGACGCCACTCCTCAGGGTTTTGATGAGCACACGGGCAGTGCATGGGCAGCCAACAACGAACCCACCCGTTCGTACGAGGAAGACTACTATGCTGACTATGGATCGCGTCGAGCACAATCAAGCAATCGGACGGCTTGGAGACAACGGCCTGCATGGGAGAGCGAACGGTGGGCCCGTCAGTCGTACAGCACTCCTGACGACACCATGCGCTGGGTGCGTCCTCGCGATGGTTTCGCCGGTGCTTACGACAGCGATGCTGTCAGTAAGAATTTTCGATCATACATGCCCAGGTTCTCGGACCTTGTACTGTGAGCATTGCGCATGCTGCGGTGTGTGCGGGGAGTTGCTGTGATAGCCCAAACAATAATGGTTCAGGAGACACAACGTAGTTCACGCAAACAGCAGAAGCAGGTGCAGCACCGGCAAGGATTGTACATGAATGTTTGCATGGATACTAGCAGCTGATACAGTGACAGCAGAATGACGGACGCGTCACATACACCAGAAAATGTGCAGTCTGCTCTTGTTACTTGGAAGCCAGCAATGAATGCGCATGTTGTCAGGTGTTACTCAATGATGGTCACAGCTAGGCGGATTCTGGAGCTCGACGCTGCTGACGCATTGTGCGACTCATCGGGTGAACGTGCAGTTAGCAGGCTTCATGGGCGTGGTGGGAGTAGTCCTCGTGGCAGGGTCGTGGATTGCTGAGCATCCCGTCGTGCTTCTGCCGCCTTTCTTCCTTTTCTTTTTCACCCCCCTGGGCAACCGCTTGACAGACACAGACGCGAGCAAGACGAGTGCAGCGGACTATGAAGCCTGGGGCTCACAAGGTCCGTTAGGGGGAGGCAGGGGCGTGGGGTACAGCACAGCACCTGCAGCGACAACAGCAGGGGATCCAGATGCTGACAGCTGGGACGCGGCCGGAGCTGACAGCGAACCGCAGTACAAATCGCCAGCGAACAAGGCGTGGGCGAAAGCGCAGCGGCAGGCTCGGCGCAACATGGCTGCAGCAAGCGCTGCCGCTCACGATGGCGGTGTTTGGGTGGGTGGTGTTGGCGGGAGCGCTGTATCCCGCGTAAAACAGGCAGTGTCAGGCTTGGATCAGCCAGGCCTCGCTGATGCGTTTGAGGGCCAAGCATTAGGAGCTCAGGAGGTCTCTGCAGGGCCATCCGTCCATGGTGTTCGGGGGGAGGAGACCGAAGTGAGGCGTCGGCATCGCCAGCCAGCAGGCAGCTCTTCAGTAACACCCTCGCCCGTGTCAACAGCATCCGTAAGCCCCCTTCGTTGTCCTCTGCAGTCCTGCACCTGCGTCACAGCAGCGTGGCAGGCGCTGTTGCTGTTGTGGAAGGTTTTATGACTTGGGACCTTCCGAGCCGCACTTGTCAACGTATGTTACACACGTTTTGCGCTTCTTCACTAGCAAGCCCTGCCTTGCAGGCTCCCCTGCTTGAGCTGCTTCCCCCCTCTACCTCTCTGCTGGAAAGTTTGCACCAACAACATGCACGCTGCGCATGTGGCTTGCTGACGGGGTTGCTTAGTTGTTTGGTACATCACCAGAGAGGTTGATTGGTACGCATCTGCGTTTGCAGTGTGTGAATGTCTATGTCATACTGACACTGTGTCAGCCCACCTCATAGACTGAGGAAGCCTGTCCTGGTGGCGCAGCTGTCCTTTGATAGGTGGTGTGTCATGAAGGGTGTGTCAGAGTGGCCTACGTCGCTAGAAGTTGTGGAGCCGGAGGAGATCATTATGCCTGACGAGTTCCCAGCTCGGGCAAGGAGGCAGGCCGCGAGCTCTCGATGGCAGGTGCTGAAACAGCGGCAGCAGCGGCCTGAACCAAGGCGCGTGAATCATTGGCAGCGCAGCGAGAGCACGAGCACAGCTGCGGCCGGCGCGAGGGCCCCTCCATATGTATGCTGCCCACCAAAGCGGACAATCGTCTTGAACTCTGTCACTTCATAACTACCCAATGCGCAATGCTAACTGTGCTGCACCATTGCAACAGTGTACCTCTTTGACAACTGGTATCTCCTGCATGTGCCTTTTGACTCGTGTCTTCCTGTCTGTGCATGGACTGGGACTCGGAGCTACACTAGGCGTCTGTGAAGTTTTCAGCCAGAGTTTTATTTGAACTCTGGGAAGTTAAGGGATTATATGGCAGCATGTGCCTTGACGAGGTCAAAACGATGCACATCGTCACAAACAGCCGCTTGTATGAGCGGGTGCATGATTGCACGGCCAAGTGGTGTCTGCAACACTTCCCAGTCCCTCCAGCTCAACCGCGCAACTACTTTCTTGTGTTGCCTAATCCCCAGTGGTGCTATCACTAATCACTGATAGGGTTGGGGATGCTTCATGACTTGCGACTCCGTGTCCGGTAGGCTGTGGTTTGGGTACACCTTGTTTCATCACCCCTGCACTCAATGAACATCGGCAACTTCAATCGTGACTTGTTCTTCTTGGCGGTGCCGTGAGCTGCTGTCAGCTCTGTGACACCTTTGTGCAGAGTGAGTTGGATGTCAATGAGCGCAAGCAATCAGTGCATCGCAAGGAAGGGCTATGACCCCCCATTTGTACCCAAAAGTGCCGCGCTTTCACGCATTTGGAACAGCAGCTCCTATCGTTGGGGCATCGCTACGAGCAATGCTCATTCATCAGAATATGCACTGTGCAGGGCTATGAGGCATCAAGGGCAGTCGCTGCCCGGGCGGTGCGTGCGCAAAGACCTCGTGTAACTGCTGCTCAAGTGTCCATGCGTGGAGGGTCTATCCAGCGCATGCAGACCTCTTGGGGACCTGGCAGCCTTCTGAAGAGCGTTTGGGGCGAGCCTTCGACGCGAAAGCAGTACATGGACACTGTTCGGGCGAGCCGACGCCCCCTCATCAACGTCCTGTTGAAGGTCTTTCCATGGTTGAGGGACTGGGGAGGTCTCATGTAAGTTGGTGGGTGGAAGCGCACTCGGACTGAGGCGGTCTGTGCACGCGAAAGTCGCAGAGCTACTTGTGTAGGTTGAAGTTTAGACTGCTTCGGCTATGCGCGAGGATGCGCGAGGATTGCTTTTGTAGGAGCACAGGCAAGCTCCCTTGGGCTGATGGGCCCGAGGCGCAATGGCTTTGTTGTATTTTATCAATGAATCTTTTCATCGTAGATGCGTCGAAGGTAGATGCAGTTGGAGTAGTTGTATCTCGCGTACGTGCTTGTTGGCGGGCACTTTGGAACAATTGCACAGCACCTGGGTACGGGGTAGTAGTATTGCACTTTCGCAAGATATCGAGCATCCATTGTTTAGCCTACGCTGGATACAATACAGTAGTGCAGCACTTAGGCCGGGTAGACACAGTTTGCTCCCTTCGGATCGGTACTACATCGTATTGGCTTTCCAGCGCCAATTTTGTTTGAAGTTCATGACCATGGAGATTGCGTTTCTCCTGGAGAAATGACGCTCGTTCATTTGAAGAGAGAATGTAATGTGTCTTTGACAGTTCATCAGGTGCAATTCTGGTGACCTCGGTGTCCTCACTCTTTGAACACTAGATCCTCTTGGAATGGTGCTTGGCTACAGAATTCTTCGTTTCAGATTTACCGCTCGACCCGGGCTACTGAACACTTTGTGTTGAGTGCGGCGGTCTTGGATATCAACTTGCCAATACATATCACAGAAATTTCAAGCCATGCATGCTTGTGCGATGTGGTGACGATACCAGCTCTTCTGGTAGCCAGAGATGGATGGGAGGGCCGGTATCAGCTATCTGCGGTTGATGTATAAATAGCGACAGCTATCCTGAACTTGGACACAGCGGTTCGCCGAACCGTTCGGGCATTGTGTACGCATGCCGACTATAACCAGAGCTGATTGAAGAACTTCCTGCTTTGTATTCCAGGTTGGCAGGAACGACCTGTGCCGACAGAATACGCCATGCAATGTGTGCAGATTCAAAAATTTGCCTGTGCCACAGGCTTTGGCAATGCATAACTGAGCGATTCCCAGATCGTGTAGCAATCATGGTTCAGGTCCAATCATTACATTTCAGTATCATTTGAAGTAGACGTGCGCTTCGCGAGACTTGATTAGGTTGTGGCCATGTACAATTTCAAAGGTAGACGACCACTGTTTCAGCCACCACGCACTCTAAACAATAAGGCAGAGGCCGCGCGTGACGCAACTCGGGCAAATGTTTTGGGTCCTGCCAATGTCAATGCTGGGACTTCGCTCCCAGCACACGTCTCCAAACCCGTACTTTGCTCGCTAGAAATACACTTGTCCAACGATGAGCAGTACTTCAAGGTCCTGTATTCACAGCGTTCTCAGAAAAAGCGGAAGAACAAGACGTTCATGGGTGCGTTTTGGCCTTGCCCTCCGCTGTACTGCTTTCGATCCAAGTCGATTGATGGCCCTTGGACGTGGAGATTATTACTCTGCGAACGCGATGCTCCGCGACAAGAGTTAGAAACCAGCGATCAGGCAAAAACTTCTAGAACATTATGGTCTCTACTGTACCATCGTGTGGTGAACAAAGAAGTCACCAACTCTTCAAAGATCCCACCTCGACCATGCCCAAGTACCCATCTCCCCCTCATACTGCATGTGTCTCTAAGATACTACCTGCCTCCAGGGATATTGAGAACAAGGTGAGGCTGAGTTGCAGACGGAGTCGTCCACATTCAAGGCAAGATGCTCACGCTGTACTCGAGCGACGGCAAGACCGTTAGCAAAGGCGCTGTCAAGGGAGAACTCAAGTGTGAATCAGGGTCGACCATTGAGGTGCGCAAGGCCAAAGGTTGGCACACAGAGGGACGATGGGGATGGAGTTCATTTGATTCATTGAGTATCCACTTCATTGCTCGCTCAATCATGACAAGAGAACCATGAGAAAGATCGCTCTCTGCACAAACATATACACGCCAAAGTGTGTGGGCCCTGAGGCTTGAATGAAAAGGAGAGTCACAAAAGCATCTTGATAGCATGCAAACTTCTCTGAGAGATTGGGATCTTGTCGCTCTGTTTGGCCTGCGCCTCAGAACATAGTGTGCTGTGTGTCCATGCAAACGTTGTTTGCAGAGTAGATGTGCAGCAGCGTATGTCATCGCAGCTTGTCGTAGAAAAGTAGAAGGCTGCAACTCAGGCTGGAAATAAATGCGGCCTCGCTCTCGCAAAGCAGCTCTCAATGGCATTGGTTGCGACAGTCTTGCCCGCTCTGAAAGCCCTAGCACACAAACCAGCCAATAAACTGAGTTCGAAAATGACAGCATTGCCGCATTGCAGTCCGATGCTGAGATCATGAGGCGACGCTAGTGATAAATCCCTCCTTCTGCACTACTCTCTCATCTGTTGAAATGTCTGGAAGGGACAGTAGGGGGAAGGCACAGCCATCGTGATGGGTTGGTATCGCATCCGCTAGGCCCTCTTGGCTGCTACGCTGCCTACCATGCGCGGCTTTCGCACGAATGGGCACAGGGATACATCACCAAGACATCAGTGACAGTGAGTCTGCCCGGTAGAATGAATGACATACCTCTGTCCCGGCCGTGGAAGCGGTTGCTTGCGAGTTGAGTAACTGTACCCAAATACGCCAGCAACAAGCCGGCGCTCACAACGAGCAAGAATCACCATGTACATATCCAACCCCTGAAGTACTTGATGCAGCTGTCAAGCTGGGAGATCGAACTGGACGAGCCATTGACGAAGCACCAGTTCACCAGCGGACGAGCATTCATAGCGGATGTTGTCACCGCCGCTGCAACCGAGGACGACAGCACCGCATCTTGTGTGGCACTGCAATGTGCCAGACCTGCAAAGCGACTGCTGATGAAAGGCTCGGTGGCAGACACAAAGGTGGTCAATCATTGTACCCCCCCCGAGGGCGCCCTGGTGCTCAATTCTGCAGCAAGCACGTCGGGGAGAGAAGCTTGCGTATATGTCGACAGCTTTTTGGCACAGCATCTGCGGCCGCACCAGCAAGAGGGTGTCCGATTCCTCTACAATGTGCGGCTCCCAAGGCTGCTCTGTTGCCTGCTTCGTCCAGGAGATGAGCTTGTGCAGTGCCCTGGCGACAACCAACTGCAATGGCCATACATGCAGCCTTGTATGTACAACTCATCGACCGCGTTGGTTCGACGGCTGTGCTTGGACATTGGCATTCTTTTCGTTTGTGCCTTGTGCTGAGGGCCTCAATAGCCTGGCCATTGTATCACAGAGTATGACATAGCTGCTGTTCCATGTATTTGGAAAAGACAAAGGGGCAGTATACCCGCAATCGATAAGCAAATGTGCCTGTGTGTGCATCGGTTGATCCACACACAACCGATCCACACGCATGCTCATGAGAGACGAGAATGGAGCTACGTGCACGATGACGGACTCAATCACTTTCACAGGGTTGCTTTTCCTGCAGTGTGTGATGGCCAACCACGAGACAGCAGCTGGTGATGTCCCGTCCAAGGCCGCTCACCAAGGGGGAATCCTGGCGGATGCCATGGGCTTGGGGAAAACTATACAGGTGTGGCTCTTGGCATGCTCCCCATCCATCATGGTGGCAACCCACTAGCATCATGCGCATCAGCACCTCCAGACCATTCATGGACAAACCCACTACAGCATGAGCATAACGGAGAATGAGGCGTTGCATCTTACCAAGCACTGCAAGTCTCCCCAAAGCGCTGCTCCTCGACTCGAAGAATGGACAGTGACTTGTCAAGAAACTCGCTCGTGACAGTGCACTGTCATGCACGATCACCTTGTGGACAGAACAAGTGTTTCGTATGATGCTAGGTTACCACATTAGAGCCTGATGCTCGCATTGGGATTGTGCGCATGACTATCTCAGGTGTTCGCGCATGATGATGATGATGATGATGTATCTTTTACAACTCTACCGCATCCACATGCACATTGGCAACTCCAAGAACTACTTGGGAATCCATGTTATCATTACCACCACCTGAGGCAAGCGTACCTGGACCAGCCTGACTTACCATAACCTGACCTGACATGAGCTTCAGTATATCACTCCATGCCACTCTTGATCATATGGAGTGGGATATGACTCAGCACAGCATGCAGGTGCTTTCAGTGAGCCTGGCGCTCATGAGTAGGGGGCCAGCAGGGCGGGCGGTGGTGCGGAAATTGCTGGTGGTGGCTCCGTCCTCGGTGACGAAGAACTGGGGGAAGGAGCTTCAGAAGTGGATCGGCATGGAGCGCGCCGCCTTCCTGGTCCTCACTCCGGGCCCCGACGCAGCCTCCCAGGTGCGTCGCTTCAGCGTATCCACACTCAGTGTAGAAAGGCACCCGCTTGGTCATGGTTATGCCATGGTACGAAGCTATTCGCCCAGCATCAGCGTCGCTCATTGTTGTGGGTTTTTTCGACTTTCCAGAGATACCTTGTCAAAGCTTGACATGCAAACGCGCTCCCTTGCACAGCTTTGTTCAATCATGATGCAATCATCACGGATTTCATGCAGGGACTTGCCAACGTCCCCGTGGACGCGGTAATGTCGTGCAAGGGTGCATCCTTACTATGCACATGCGTCACGAGGCGAATTCACCAATGCTGCCTGGGGCAAGTAGAAAGCTCGCGCTGACATGTTTCCCGCCGGTGCTCATCCAGCCCTTTTTTTGAGCTGTGTTAAGCAGCTTCCTTTCAATGGGCAGACACTTAGCACACAAGTGGTGCTGTTATCGTTGGCAAGTAGGCGCATGTGCTATTCGGACAGATAATTTGCTTGCGGAAGTGCATGCAGGGTGGAGTTTTTTATTAGCTATACACAGGGAAATGGCCGGATTTACGACATGCTGACTTGAACCACCCACCTTGCAATGGCTCAATCGACAGCCCAGACGGCCCTTGACATGGTGAAGGGCTCGAACATATCAAAAATTGACATGTCATGCGAATTACATAGCAACAAACCCAGCATATCCCCCCTGCAGTCGTGTATTTCCGGGGTGACAAGGTGGCTGCCCCCTCGACCCCCCCCGACCCTTGGCCGAGAGGGGGGCTCCCCCCGCCCTCCTGACATCATGCACAAGTGCAATTGACATGTTTTTGCGGTGGTCCCCTGCCCTGGTGTGCTATGAAGCCGGAGATACAGACCTATGAATGATTGCCATATACGTGCACGTAGGCGCCATGCCACACAATCAAGCCCCCACGTGCACAGACGAAACAATTTCACCAGCTTGCAGCGTGGTTTTTTTAGCATATGTGGTTTCACATCACTCCCGAAAGCTCATGGCCTGTAGCGTCTATCACGGGTAGTTGGGCCCAAATGAAGTCATCCCATACTTCGCGCGAAAACCTGTTGTGGTGTAGCCCATCTTTGAGCTGCGACTGTGGTCTGGAAACTCAAGTTCTCGAAATCCCGCCGGTGCGAACATTGTAGTACGCTCCGAGTTCTGTCTATAGAGCCTTCATACATCTCCATACGAGCTGATTAAGGCACAGTACCCTATGGCCAAAGTCATGACTATCCCCGGCACTCCCGTAACCACAACTTTCTCAATACTTGTCCGATTGTAAATTTAAAAATATGTACAGACGCGTCTCGGCCCGGGGCGTATGATGAAGGCACCGCCTTTACCTACTCATTTCGCACATTTGCTCAACGTCTTGACCCTCTACGGGCGATGTGATATCCGCGAAAAATATACCTGCCAAAGTATGCACAACTAGGTCAAACACTCCAGACAGAGCTAAGATTTATTTTGATCACTGGTTTCAATAGACCGCTCGCATTCAATTCCGTTGTGTGAGGGCTTCGGAATGGGCGCGACGTTTGTGTGAGAAAAGAGTAATGGTGATGTCAGGATCACCCGCCAGCTCAGTGACATAAACCGTGTATAGCTAATAAATCTCCACCCTGTGTGCCATGGGGTAGCATGTGGTGCGGCACCACAAGGATTGAAACATGAATGACCCCGCCGTCCATGGATTTGTATCATGTCAAACCATGCGCAGTACCCCCATGAGTCTCTCATTCCTACTCTTCATTCGTTGCCGACTGAAAGTCCATCGGGTGTCTCTGTAAGACCAATCAGACAAGAACGCTGCAAACCACACCCCCGGCGCCTGTGGCACGTACTGCACCAGCCATCAATTCAAGCTCAGGTGAAGCCCCCGTTGAAACTGCGAATGCTTCATGCTCCCGCCACTCTCCACTCGATGTGCCTGCGCTCTTGCAGGTCACAGCCTTCAAGGCGGGCCACCGCTGGCGGGTGCTGATCACCAGCTACGAGTTTGTGCGCAAGTTCAGTGCAGAGCTGGCGGGCTCGATCGACCTGTTGGTGTGTGACGAGGGCCATCGCCTCAAGTCAACGAGCCTGAGCTCCACCATGAAAGCGCTCCTGGAACTCAACTGCCCCCCGCCGTGTCATTCTCACAGGCACCCCGGTCCAAAACTCCCTTGAGGAGTTCCACGCGATGATGTCGTTCGTAAACCCTGGCCTGCTCGGCTGCCCTAGCACGTTCAATCGCGTCTTCACGAACCCAATCAAGCGCGCGAAGGAGTCGGATGCCACCACGGAGGAAATGGCCCTCGGCAACGAGCGTTCGCAGGTGAGTGACTGGCCTCCCATGTGACGCGCATTTCATGCTTCCAAGCAAGGCTTTCTTCTGCCGTGGTATCAGTGATTAGAGCCATCAACTGTGCCAATGATTGAGTGACATCTTCGGCCAAGATGATACCTACAGTGGCCAAACAATGTCATGCTATGTCCAGCACTTGTTGTCAGGAGCAGCCGCAGTATTTGCTGCGACGCTGATAGTGCACAGACGTATTTAGGAGTGATGTTGCAGGAGCTCTCGCGCTGCATTGCGCCATTCTTCCTCCGCCGCACATCCGAGGTGAACTCCCGCTACCTGCCGCCCGTCGTGCGCTATGTCGTGATGTGTCGACCCACCCTCCAGCAGCTCGCCGCGTATGAGGCCGCCCTCAAGGACTGCACTCTGCTCAACCACTCCACGAACACCTCCGCTCCCGATGGCACTCAAGTCCTCAGCCTCATCCTGCGACTGCGCCAGCTGTGCAATCACCCCTGCCTCTCAGTGGTGCGCATACAGCTTGTTCGCCTGGGTTGCTGCTGAGGCTTGTTCTCTGGTTTTCTTGAGACTCTACGTGACTGCTGCGACTGCTGGGTCTGACAGGGGATCTGCATTGACACAGCATTTCCAAGCAGTATCAGGTGTTGCCAACGTCCATGTGGCGTTGTTTCAAAAGGATTCATCATCGGAGTGTTGTTGCAGCAGCATCAATACATCAGATAGATAAGAGCGAGAACAACGGCTCAGGCCAAAAGCAACCAAGTATCCATGTTCAAACACTACAGCTCATTGTACATCAGCGGTTGGGATAGGCAAGTCTGTCATGAACGCGCCGCCGCTCGCACAAGCCAAAACTTGAAGAGCCCCGGCACATCACACCCTTGCCCCTTTTTAGGCTGATGCTGAGTTCCCAATAGATTGATGACAATAGCATCAATACATCACATAGACAATGGCAGAAAATATACAACAAGCAACCAAGACAGCACATTCGAAGTTACAAAGCATCGTCATCACAACCATAAACACCATGCATGTTTGGCCCGAACGAAACACCGAGGTTTGCCTTACAGCAGGGAGAAACTCCAGATGAAATGGGGTCTGTTCAGCCTCAAAAGAGTCGTGCATACCGAGATTCTGGCAAGCTGACGTGCCTGCACAGCCTGATCGAGCACACCGTTGCCTGCGGTGAGCGCATCGTCGTAGTGTCCACCAGCACCAAAACACTGGACCTCATCCGGGAGATGTGCGCTGTCGAGAGTTGGAAGGTTGCACGCATAGATGGCTCCACGGATGTCGGGACTCGGCAGGAGCTTATCGATGACTTCAACAACACCTCGGTCACACCGGTGCGCTGCTGCTGGGTGAGAAGGGATGGCAACGAAGACGTGATGACATTATTTTAGCTTGTGCGAGCGGCCGCGCGTTCATGACAGGCTCGCTTGTTCCGACCGCTGACGTTCAATGAGATGCATCGCTTTGAATGTGCTGTCTTTGTTGCTTGTTGACTATTTCCTGCCATTATCTATGTGATGTAATGATGACATCATTCGACCACACGGACTGCCCCACAGCCCAAACTGAGAGCAACATGAGAATCCATTCTTGTCAGCCGAGGCAAGCTTGCTGGGAGGTGCTGAGTCATGAGGTTGCCGACATGACGACGAGCGGTCCGATCTGATGAAGTCTCCGGCCTTGTTTCTCGCATGTCAACGGTGTAATTTGGCCATGAGGTAATGAAGTATGGGATCACGGCTGTCAGCCTGACTGACATGAGGATGGTGCTTCAGTGTCAGTGGTTTGCGATCCGCTGTCACGCCGAGTCCCAGGCAGCTCGATTAAACTACGGATTGTTGTGGTTTCTTGTCTGGGTTACACTACGCGTTGTTCTGGTTTCTGCTCTGGGGTGAACTACATATTGTTCTGGTTTCTGGTCTGGATATGTTCATCAACCATCCAAGAGTATCCAGACCTTTCTCTATGTCGCAGGTGTTCCTACTGTCGACGAGAGCGGGGGGCGCCGGCATCAACTTGATAGGAGCTAACCGATTGGTGCTGTTTGACTCTGATTGGAATCCTGCCATGGATGCTCAAGCCATGGGGCGCATTTGGCGGGATGGGCAGCTCAGGACCTGCCACATTTACCGCCTGCTCACAACAGGCCTCATCGACGAGAAGATGTTCCAGCGGCAGATGTATAAAAACGCACTGGCGGATGTCGTCGGCATCAAACGCGCACCTGGACAAGGCCCTGCCTTCTTGCAAGACGAGCTCAAACGCCTCTTCCAGATGAACGTACACACAGGTATGCTGGCCTCTGGCAACCCCACCCCGGCTGCACGCTCGTGTTACTTGTCATGTCGTCCAGTGCGCAATGATGCTGATGATCTTGCTTTTGACAGCACTGCCCGCACTCACATGGCTTTTCAGTTCTTCAATGTGAATGTCACCAGCGCCAATATCTGCGTGGGCCTTGCATCGCATCAGCATCTGCAGGCTTGCAGATATTTACAACATCGCCGTTGGGAGCTATTTTGCTCACGTCTGTCTTCTAAGTTGTACAATCAGGCAATGATTGATCAGCTCTTTGCCAGACAGTGTGATTCCGGGTCCAGATGCCTGAAAATCACGAACTTCGGACAAAATTGAGGGTTGGAACCCAACCTAGTGCAACCCTGTAATCCATGTGTGGTGGATGCAGACTGCGATACACGGGACATGCTTTCTGGTATGGATGCCATGGCTGCCAAAACATGGAAGGACATGAAAGGAGAGTGTGCAGACATTGCTCTTTCCCATGCCGTCGACACGGGCTGCATCTCGTTTGTCCATGTCGAGCCTGCTCAAGAAGGGGATGCCATCACCCCGCCTATGGTGCAAGCTGAGGATCACACAGCGAGTGCCGACCTTGCGCGTCCATTTGAGAGTGATAGCGACGATGGGCTTCTTGGGCTGCTGGACGTCATGGACAATGACGGCAGTAACGATGCACCAGCAAGCAACAAAGATAACGTGAATGCTTTGTACCTGGATGATTCAGACTGATGCGCGCACCATAAGATGGCGCAAACGTGTAAAGCGATCTATGCAATGACCAGGATACGGCTGGCTGCTGGCTCCGTGACGCTGGTACTCAGTACCACAGCTATTCCAAGTGACAAGTGGTTGGCATGACAGGAGTTACCAAGCCTACACAAGTAGCAGGCAGATACTTGCCTTGATACGCTATGCACACTAGATACCAAGGACCATCGAGAATCAATGCAGCTATTCCTGGAAAAGGAGCAGCCAACAAGATCATGCCTCCCCGACATGGCAATACCTGTAAGGTGATAATAAGACCCACAAATTCAAGCATAGCAAACGGAACGAACAAAATCGTTGCCGCACGCAAGCCTGTTTCCCGGTGAAGCACGACTAGCCAGTACACGAGCAATCACCATCTAGATGCATTGCTACCTGGACGACACTCAGCACCGCCATTTCTATTCCCAGGTATTCCGTTCCTGTTGGATCCCCAGTCCGACTTGTTCCTTCTGCCCCTTCTGGCTCCATCGCGGTTGGACCTCGACTCCTGAGCAAAGGCATCTGGTGCTTCATAGTTGCCGCTGTCAAAAGCTCCGCCTCGACGCAAGCTTTGAGGCGGCTGTGGGGGAGGTGGAGCAGTATCACGCAATGTGCCAGGTGGGGCGCCGTCAATGAACGACGACGATCGAATCGTCACAGGCGGCCCGTATGGATTCTGGACGGATATCGACACGGGTGTCAGGTCTTGTGACTGGCTCTGCATGCACGAGGCGTGTTTCAGCGCGATGCAACTGGCCACTCACAGCTGCTCTCAAATACGCCATGAGGATGAAAATGTCTGCAATGGTTGACAGCACTCCCGCATCTACATGGAACATAGGCAAGTCTCAGTGAAGTTTGGAGAAATGTGCCCCTCGAGCAAACACGCACCTTTACTGAATTGCTATAGCCCCACCTTGCATGTCTCATCAAATGATCAAAGGAACTGGATGCGAAACTGCCAGCATCTAGGTGCTTTCATGGCAGCTTTGCAGACACAACAATTTCAGCAACGGCATGCATGTAACGGGAGTAATGGTTTGACTATGTGAGACGTGCATGCAAGCAACGGCGCTTGAGTTGACGAAACACCGCACCTCGCTGCCGTTTGAGCCTCTGCGCCTGTGAGTTGAGGTCCGCTCATCCCCCTCAACACCCACGGCAACCGCATCACTTCCGGCGGCAGGCCCGACAGGACTGCGGCCAACAGGATTTGTCGCGGGCTGGCCATTGCCATCCGCTGCGTTGTGCGGATAACTGTTGCTCGGCTGCTCGTATGTATAGCGCGGGTCGTACTGGGCGGCTGGAGCCTTTGCTGCCCTTGAGTGCTCAGTGCTCCCTGAGGCTTCTGCAGCAGATGAGCAGGTCAACCATCGAAAGGTTTTAAGAAGTCCATCAAGAGCCTCAACTGATGACAAACACCAGTGCACACCCCATTGCAGAAGCCAAAGCCGTGCAAAGGTTCAAGTACCAATGTTGTTAGTTCCAGGACCGGGAGACATAAAGAAATCCACCAAAACACTAGAAAACCATAAAATGGAAGTTATCAAACCGCTCTTAGCTGCCGTAGCTACTACTAAATCCTCTTTTCAAGCATAGCTACTGATCGGCCAGATCGGATCAACATCATTGAGCTCAGCGATCTCGCATTCCGGCAAGAACGTTTCTTGCTCACAAGGTCCTCCAAGCTGCTCACAACCCTGGCATTCGTGCAGAAGCGCACCCATCGTGCTTGAAGAAAAACCAGGACCCGCACCATGCAAGCCAGCAGACGGTCCAGCCAGGGCGCTCAGCATGCCAGAGTTCTGGCCAGAGGTGCCCGGGGTTGTGCCGTAGGTGGCGCCGCCCTCGTCCCTGGTGTACACCGCAACTTCTGAATCACCGCCGCAGCCGTACGCAGGCCCTGATTGAGGGCCGCCGCTGTGCGCGCTAGAGGACCAATGCGGCGCAACAGGGCCCGGGGGGTCGCGCGCATCGCTGAGGTGCAGATTCTGAAGCATCGCATGCTGCAGCTCGGCAGCGGGTGCCCCATGTTGGGGGGGGGGAGGCTGGGTAGGGGAGAAAGCAGCACGGTCACGCTGAGCGTAGAGCTGTTTACTGGGCGCTGGCATTGGTGAGGGGGAGTCTGCAACAGCGTGGACGCTGCCGGGAGAGGGAGAGGATACAGTGGGTCCGGGGCTGGCGCCCGTGGGCGCAATGTGACGGGACTGTTGGTACCGTTGCTGCTGCATGTGCTGCTGCTGTGGCGACATCGAGGCAACTGCAGCCTGCGTGTGCCCGTACAGCTGCTGCTGCGCCAGCATCTGCTGCCGATAGTCGTGCACCATCTGCATCTGCATCTGCTGCTGCAGCTGTTGCGGGTGTGGGGGTTCTGGCACCTGCAGCGCAACAACCCTGAGAGCGCCGATGTGATGCACTTTCCGTCAGCGCATGGCCCTGGTCGTCGAAGATGGTGACAATTGCATGACCATGCAACGCAGCAGCTGCTTCTGTTGCGTCGGTGCATCGGCAAGAAAGCCGGACGCTCGTTTGCCCCCAAACGCACATGAAAATCGGCTTCATTTATCTCAGGACAATGGTAAGCATGCAAACTCCTGTCGACAGGCATGTGGGGTAATGGGAACGCTACCTGGCCATAGCCCTGCTGCACAGCTTGTGGTGCTCGCAGGTTCAGCATTGGGTGCTGCTGCATCTGCTGCTGTGGGGCCTGCTTCAGCCCCGTCTCCGGCGATATCCGCTTTGCCATGGCGTGCTGCATCGGTGCCTGCTGCGCCGCATGATGGTTGACGTTGGGGTCCAAGGCAGCCATCTGAGGGGAGAATCGGTGCGCATAAGGTGCGTCTGTGACTGGGGGCTGCTGGTTGGTGTGCAGCAGGGCTGCGATTGAGTGCATCGCTTGTTGATGGTATGCTTGCTGCCTCGTTAGGAGCTGCTGGAGAGCTACTTGCGCTTCCATTGGCATCTGGCGACGGCCTGACACTGCCTCCTGCACGCCAGTGTCGAGTGGTTGTTGTCCGTGGAACCATGCAACTCCAAGAACTACTTGGAAATCATGTTGACGTTGATAATCAAGAAATAATTCGTCACTTCGAAATCAAGTTGACGGTGATAATCAAGAAAGAATTCGTCACCAACGCGCTCCGGGTCCACAGCATCATTCCATGCAGGGGCAACAATATGATGTACTGAAGCACTGTTAAAATTTCGGCTCGTGCAAGCTGCAATGCCTTCGGGCTAGGCTTGCCTTTCCATGAGCTGTTGTGTTGCCATGGGAAGTGTGGTGTTGCTTTCGGCATGTGCCTTCCACTGCTCTTGTCTGTGTGATGTAATGATGATGCATGTCTGTTACAATAAGGCCGCGTCCACAGGGACATGGAAAGCTGCGGGTGTGAACTTTGGCGTCAGTGCCATCATAAGCATCACCCAAAGGCGTGCGGGCAAGGCGTACCTGGAGCACTCCGTGGAGCTGCCTGCAGATAGCCAGTGAGGCTTCCATAGTGCGCATACGCACCAAGTGGAGGGCGTTCAGGGTTGGCACCAGGCTGTTCTCCATCAACTCGGCCAGAGACTGGGTGAACATGCTGCTGGCATGTTGCGTCTTGATTAGCTCGTGTGTTGGCACGGCTTTGCCTTCCCGGATCGCCTGACTAATGGCTGCTCGTGCTTCATTCTGCACATTCAAACCTCCGTCAGTTGGCTTCCCCGGCTGGCTCACCGTGGAAGAATCTCAGTGCCAATGAGTGTTTCAAGAGACTGCAATGACTGGCGCCATGGCATGGATGATTGGCGATCTTGCTGTCAACGATTGTTTCTAAGCAGTGCCACACTGCTTCCAAACACAGAACTGCAGGGAACACTATGCTCCCTGTCCCTTCGAGGTTGGGTGGCTGCGTGTTGAGAGTGGAGACACACCTGAACCTGCACAAATGGCTCCTGCTCCTCCGCAAAAAGGTTCTCCTGCAGCCGCACCAGGTCCTGTAGCCCGCCAGCCTCAGCAATTGGGGAGGAATAAGGGTGGATGGGAACCCCCACATATGACCACTGCTCAGACGAGTGCTTTCTGGCCTCTGTACGCCAGACTGAACTCTTTAATCTCAGCAAATAGTGCACTGTTCATATTGCAACGACTAGTATTTGCTTGGCGCACTTCGGTCCTTACCTGAGACACCTTGAAACACTCGTTCTGTCCACATGCCTAGCTAATGTGCCATATATTTCCAGGAAATAGGTACAAGCGCGCTGTGAGTGACCTTATGTAATCATTGTTCTGTTATGACAAAGACATGCTTACGCAAGGTGGTTGAAGGATGCAAGCAATTGATCCTTCAGCACATGCAGCGGCAGCAGAACAATCATCTGAGCTGGGCAGTGTCCATTTCGCCGACAAATTCAGCAGACAATATGCTGTCTTGTGAACAAGGGAACCCTGCCAGCACAAAAATCACCCCCACCCCACCCTTGCTAATCCTTGTCACGGTATCTCCGGATAGCTGCTTCCCGTCTATCCATCATCTCCATGTGTACCCTTTGATGGCTGCCAACTCACTCCCGTGTGTACATGCTGACTTCGCACCTGCAGCCGAATCTTCTAAAGCTCTGCGAGTCGGAGAGTCCAGCTCGTGGTCACTGTCCACAGTGTATTGAACTTCCACGCCCTTGACCGATTGAAAAGCAATGACTTGAATTCGGTTTGTGTGCTCTGGTGCCTTGCCACTGTTAAAGCACGACACAATCAGCCCCACAAAACCCTCGTCCATGCCCTGGTAACTGGCCTGCAAACAGGTAAAGCCTGTTACATGTTGCTCTAGCACTTGGTGGCTTTATCAGGTGCAGGTAGGGATATTTTATCTTGCTGCCCTATGAATTGGTGTACAGAGGTACAATAGGCAGGTGGGGTTGCTTGTGATGGTCAGAACGCCATGATGTGTAACCTCGGTGTAAATTAGATTGCTACTTTGCTTAGTAAGTTGCGCAGAAAAGGGTGCAAGTGCACGATGTGGTCCACGAAATGTGGAAAACCCTAAAGGGACTGCAAGGCTTCTTGCCTGACATATGAGGCCATCACTGTCCCAACCACAAGATATGTCACAGACTCACTGTTTTCCACTGGAGATGCGTGCCTGCGTCTTCACGTCCACGTGCGAGGGCAGCACTGTAATGTGTGGATGGCTGTGGTACCACCCGACAATTCTAGTTGGAATGCCAGTTTCATGAGTTACCCGGTCAGCCTCCTTGACACATTCAGCCATCTGCTCAGCGCTGCACTCAACACGGTCCTGCAAGTAACCTCCAGTCAAAATTTGGTCACATGGCAGGAACTTGAGTTATCAGACAATGGCACATGACACGAAAATTGAGAATTCAAGGATCGTTAACACAGGAACTAAGGGTTCTTCACAGCTGAGCAACATCTCATTCATCGTCATATCATGACTGATCTCCGACGAAGATATAAGGGGACAATACCTTGCGACGGTCATTTCGAACTTGGGAGATAGACCTCCAAATACGAGACACTATCTGGCCGTCCGATTGAACCTCGGTGTCTCCAAGCAGCAATCCCATAATCTCCTCAGCATCGGTGGTGAGGGCATGGCTGATACAATTGCGAAGCACCCCTGCAAGCGGACTACCTTGCATTTTACTTACATGATGGCAGCCATCAAACGCGACTGGCTAACTCCATCGCATGCCTTAAGCAAACCGTGTGTATGACGACCTGATGACTTCGAGCAAAACACGCATGCAATGCGATCGGAAAGCCACACGCATTGTCGATACACCGACAGGTGGGATACACACAAGAACACACCTTGGGAGACTTCAACACGCGAAAGCGTCATTCTTGACCCACGACACGGACAGTCGCAAAGGCACTGCAGGTTGTGTTGCAAAATAACCAAGACAAGCCATTACCCTTTCAAACCTAGCAAGCAACTCCTGCACCTGAGATCACTGGTGGACATGCCACGGATATGTTGTGTCTGATGGCCATTGGTTGTAAATGTAATTGACATTTGTAGTTCCACTGTTCTATCAAAGCGCCTTCATGCATGAGAGGGGCGGAAACGTGATTTTCGGACTTCAGCGTGTGGTGTTGTTGCCATCTAGGGCTTGTTGTCCAACGGCACGCATTGTAATCGGGCTTGAACGAGCACGATTTTTTAAGGAGGCCGCAGATTTCCAGATTTCGGGCTGCTTGGCACGTTGCATCACTTGATTGTCAGTACAGTTGCCCAGTTCCTGTGTCAGGTCGACTAAGGGCGACTAAGGGCCGAATTTTCACAAAGAATTGAGTCGCCGGTCACCATGGATGGGACAATTCAATGCGTCATGTTTTGAGCGTATGCCATGTCTGAAAGGAAGATTGCTGTAGTCGCGGGTGCGAGCCGAGGCATTGGCCTGCAGGTTGTCTCTTGCCCTTCCTGTACCGTGCCATTTCACCTTGAAAGTGTAGACGAGGTTATACATGGTTGTGGCATTATGCGATGGGAATGTCATGGGGACACATGGCTGATATAACTGCAAGTCCTCTCTCAGGGTATTGCCGTTTCGAGTCACCACGTGCGTAGCGTTGCATCAATTGACCAACCTTGTAAAAGCACAGTAACGACAATAACATTGTGATCGTTCGTTCCAAGGCTCCATGGCCGAGACGAATTGCAGTGCATTTGCTTTTCCTCCCTGGATGTATGAACCCAACGAATAGCTCGTCTTATCGAGTGATAGAATAATGCAGCTAAAATACCATTCTAAGTGATCATAAAGTAAGGAATAAGGGGGCCATTTCTCTTAGAGTGCCCACTGTAAATGGCGGGCTGAGTCAAGGAACCCTGCAGATTCGAGGTTTATTTCGCGAGCAGCTCGGTATTGTAAGAGCCGTTGACAGTGTTATGCGAGGGCAAATTCATAGAAATTGCTGCGTACATGACAACGCAGGTATGGGATCAAAGCGCTTCTATCGAGGTTGGACAGATCGCGTAATCTATCTCCCGGAAGACACTCTCCATTTTCAATGCTGGATTGCACGATGTGACCATCACGATATAGTATATGTTCATAACATAACAGACTGTTCGACAGTCCTTTCACAAGACGGAGGAAGAAATTGGTCTTTGCCCACTCATTTGGAAACGAGCCCCGTCTCCCACAGTCACAAATGCACCAAACATCTGTTACCAGGGTCTAAGGGCTGACTAGCTGCAAATTGATGCCAGACGTTGGCAGTTTCATGTCCCTGTTCTGAACACAATGGTGCACTTGTGTCCAAAGCAGCACTTTGCATACACAAAGAACGCCCTAGTGCGTTGACTGCACGAACCTTGGGATTCGGGTCGTGCCCTGCAGTGGGTTGAAAGAGTCCAAGCCTCAATGTCTCGAGGGATGTGTCTATCGCAAGAACGTATGCAGTGTCGCTAACCAGGAATCCACTCGTGCCAGCACAGTCACTGTAGGTCGTTGCCTTTGCCGCCTTGCTTGGACGTGCGGCTTTGCAGTCACCGGTACATGGGCAGTTGTCACATATAGCCTTGACGGGTGACTGTTGCTTGCAGCTAGCGACAGTTCTGGCAGAAGGACACGAAGTCTACACCACCTGCAGGGTGCCCGTGGACGGATTGAAGAAGCTTGCTGGACACACCTTTCATATCATATCTGGTATGCGCATGCTGAGTCACCTGGCTTCTGGCTTGTCTGAGATGCCCTTCTCCATCTCATTATGTTTGTACGTTACGTTTCGAACGTCTTTCAAGAAGTCATTTGTGAACAAGGGCACAATCGAGCTTGCAATGTGACACCATGCCCATGGCGAGCGCGCCTAGGCAAACCTGCTATGTGAACTGGCGCTCATAGTCAAGGGCACGACATGGGGCAGCTGTCTGCCCATGGCCTGCACACAGAGCCATTTATGAGTGCATCAGAATGTTGACCGAAGCTGCCAACCGTCTTTGCACCCAAATGTCAACCACAATGAGTACTTCGCCAGGCAGTTTGAGGTTGCTTTGTGGGTCTGTATCCCTGTAAATACATGTACATCTGGGGCGGAAATGGACGTCGAACCCCAATCTGGCGAAGCACTGCCACGATCGTAGCTGATTGGAGGGGTGCTGCAGATGTCGATGTGGGGAGGGATGGGGGCTGCGATGCCCTGTCAGCATGTGTCGCAGCTGAGAAGGTGGACCTGCTGATTCTGAATGCCGGGATCTTCGCGGAAGACACGCTGAATGCGCTAGACTTTGACAGCATGAGGCGAGCATTTGAGGTGAATGCTCTTGGACCGCTCAGAGTAGTGAAAGCGCTTAGATCGCGGCTCAAGGAGGGCTCCAAGGTCGTACTGATCGGCTCGGCCATGGGATCTTTTGCCAGGGGCAACAGCGGCTCTCGGGTGTGCATTCCTGCCTGTGCTGCTGCTTTTGAAGGTACCATTGGTTTACGCGACGTGCACCTCAAACTGACAAGATGACAACTCGTTCAACCCAGTTTTTACGCCCCTGAATTTGGAGGGCTTGGGGCTGGAGATCCCGGCGTTTTGGCTGTTGCTCCTGCAAATGTGGGGTAGAAAATGGATGTGATCCGGACCTGAGCCACACCGTATCTGGATTGGCATTGGTCGTCGCAGACAGTCCGATGGTTAATTTTGGTCAATCTCGTTGCAATCGTTTCAATACAGCACTGCTGCATTCACATCGGCAATTTCAAGTGAGACATGGGAACATACTACCTGCCTTCCCTAGAGCAGCAAGTTGTTTGCGGCAAACCAGACCCAAACGCTGTCTGTGTGTTGTACTGACTGGTTGAGCTGGTGTCACTCTGTGTCGCCAGCAATCACCTGCACATCATGCACAACAAACTTGTGGATTAGCGCCGTCAGCAGCGTTTCGTCAGACCCTTTATTTTGCGGGTCACGATGCCTACATTGCATGTATTTTGAGGGAAATAATGCGGGTTGAACCCCATTCTGGCAATTCACTGGCCGTCAGCATGTATGGTGCTTGCGTTCTGTCTTGTGCCAGCATCCGCCAGCCAACTGGAAAGGTAGGCATCTACTTGACTGTTTAGCGTACGCTGCTGACAGGACGCTGAACGCGATCCACTTTTGCAGTACGCGTACAAGATGAGTAAAGCTGCGGCGCACATGGCGGCGGTAAATATGGCCGCCGACTTGAAGCCACAAGGAGTAGCGGTCGGGATAGTGCATCCAGGCATGCTCTCCTTTTACATGACTTTGGAAGGAGTTGTCCGTTCATTTGCAAAAACCACAAGCTCTCAACGATCAGTGACAACTACTTGAGTCATCCTTGATTGCCTCAAGTTTCCTGTTGAAAACAGACCATGCATTCAGACAGGCCACATGCACGCAACGTGCACTGCAACCCATAGCCCATCCCCTTGACTCGCTACGCCCTGCCGAGAGTGTCACAACACCGTGCAGCCTCAGTTGTCGCTGCAAATAAATTCTGGCTTCATTCAGCCAGCGAGATCACAGCAGAAATAAATCCTGGTACGCGTGCCTTGAATGGCGTGGATGCGTAGGGGCATAGCCTTGAGCTGCAGTAGTTTCCCTCACCGACCTAACCGTAGACCAGCTCGGAGAGCTCAGGTGTCGCTGCGTTAGTGCAGTCAATGACTCAGGTCATTGTCAGGTGCATCCCCCACTGCCTGCGGCATCGTCTGATTTACCGCTGTGCTGTTCACTGGGACAGCGAATTGTAGAAAAGGCCTTTGCGACTCGCCGTCAGCTTCATAGTATTGACAGTTGGGGTTCAGACTCGCATTGGAAAAGACGTTTGCGTCAGGCGTGCAAGTGATGTTGTCATGTAGATAGCATGTAGATGGTGAACACTCTTGCCGGGTTGTGGTTTCCTGGTGGCAGCAGCTCACTGTCGGCACGCATCTGCATGGTCAGTGTACTACGAAGAGCATGCGGCCTCAGTCTTCCTTGTACTCAATGAAAGGGGCCCTAGTTTGTTAAGGAACGGCATCACTTCTTGGCTTACATGTGAGCTTGCGAGCAGCTCTCTCTGTGGGCAAGTTACAACAAATGAACATTTTGAAACAGTCGGCAACACGACCAGCATGTCTCGCGCCAAGTGGACAAAATGCTGACAAAGTGATGATGTATCTGTTTACAACACTACCGCATCCACATGGATTTTGGCAATTTCAAGAACTAGGGAAGAACCACTTGCAGCGGGCAAAATTCAAGTGTGCTGCTTTTACATTGTGCAGGTGTCGTTCAGACTGATATGACGCGCATCTCAGGGTCCAATGCTCCCGTCACTGTTGAAGACAGTGCAAATGGCATACTGGATCGCGCTGCGGCTTTAGATATGTCGAACACCGGGCAATTTTGGGACTACCAAGGCGCTGAGCTCCCATGGTGAGACCATCCCGGCAACGCGAACAAGCTCTTGCTGTCGCGCTTGTTGTCAACTCAGCCCCTTTTTGGCTGGCATGTCTCAACAGAGGGAGGGTTTTATTGTTGTTTGTGGCCATGCGGACAAGCACATGCCATGTGAGGACTCTTGGCCACTCCGTGGAGTGTGACCGTCGACCAGTGCATCTTGACGCTTGTGCAATCACGAAATGTACATCCATGTCAACTGAATTATTTTCAGTAAACAATACTGTTTGCTGCTGGCAACCTTTTTAGGCTGTTGAAGGTGGGTTGATGGACATGGCGTCATGCAGTCGCTGCATGTGGTTGACTGTGCGCAGCCACAATCCGGAACAACAGGTGCAATGGTGTGGTTTACAAGTCGGCGGGACATTATATGATAGCTACACAGTGTACACTAGATTCGTGCCCGGCTCCTTCAAGGGTTGCCAACTCCATACACGCCGTAATGCTTTACGATGGTGCTGCAGTCAACTATCCCTTGACTTGCATCCATGGACAAGGTTTCCCACTCCGTTTCGGATTCGGATAGCTTGACAATGTATTATGATCTGGCATGTTCAGCCGAGGCTCGAGATGTTGCTCGTATCATTCCCGATGGCAACTTCGGGACATAGTTCTCTGAGCACCACCAGTGGGCCTCCTGTTGGCGCCATATAGTTGACGCACATCTCTTTCTGCTATTGGTGAACGCAAGCAGCCTGCGATAGCACGTTGCAGAAGCAGCCTGCACCGCAAGCCACAGATGCACACCAACCTGCAAAGCTGGTGACTCGGAGTTAGCATGCATGCCCTGGATGAATGGGTGGGATATATTCCGATGTGGGTACGGGGATTGACGCTTTCAAGAATTGCTGAAGTTGCAGGAATCTTCGTCGGCATATTCCCCGTCGATACCGCAGTACTCTTCGTCAGACGAAACACAGTGATGTTCGTCGTCCGCTATCTCAGCTCGGGAAACGAGTGGTTGCTTCACTCATATGAGCAGCATGAAAAGACTGTCGCCGATCGCTCTCAATATAAGAAGGATGTCAACAGGCTCCCAAAGTATTGGAGATTATTGGCAAGCACGATCACTGCTGCGGCTCGCAAACCAACGCGGCACTTGTAACTTCTCGGCACGATGGCTGCTCCGATTATGCAGGCAATGGACCTTGGTTCCAATTTTGTGCAACATGAAAGGTTCCGTAACTATCAGTGGATCTTCGCCATGGATATCATCGTTGCTTTCTGTGCAGCGTTTGGCATCGGTACGTCCAACAGCTGGATCGAGAACAGCGGCGCTGGTCAGCGAAACGTCTTCCAATCTGTAACTTTCCACACTTGAACATGTTGTCGCTTCCTCTTCTTCTCAGGGATTTGATGGAATGCTGGTGTTTTTGTCAAGGGGCTTTGTGTTTCGATCAGGATTCTGAGCTCTCCGGAGGTCGTACGACACGCGTACGCGTGCCCATCCAAGTAGAAGTACTTGATCCTAGGGTTGCGTCCAGCGATGAGACGTTGCGCTTTCTAACTTGAATTTCTGCCTTTTCTGCTGATGATCACGGAATGCTAAAACGCAGGCGCGTAAGACGTGGCGAACGCATTCGGAACAAGTGTCGCCTCCAAGGCAATCACCATGAGGCGGTCATGATTGCAGCGGTTTGTGAATTTTCTGGGGCATTGTTCCTTGGAGCGCAGGTCACGTCCACGATTTCAGGGGTGCGTGCTGCCGCCAATGAAGATGAGTCTTTCGAAGAGATCAAGTCGATCAATCGGCAAACACGCCAACACTCTGACAAAAGAAAGCGCACATCCACAACCTTGAACGCACTTTTGACAAGTTGGCGTGCGCGAACGTGTTGTGTGGGGAATGTGCAGTTTTGTGCACAAGCCGTGGGGTCAAGGTATGGTGGAGATGTGGTAGTACACCAAGTGGTACACCTTGTGCACGGGGAAGTGTGGCCAAGGTGTACTCAGAAGCTGGACACGGCCATTGGCTGCTCGGAATGTGTGCTGAAAGCGTGGATCAATGGGTATAATGTGTTAATACTTATGCCACCTCAAACGTGCACTTCACCAGCACGTTTGCAACACTCCGAATCGCACTTTACCAGCACGATATATATGTATATTGCTCGATATAATATATTGCACCATATGTGCGGCCGCACTTTGCAATGTGATCAAACTGCGGTTTGGTGTGTGAAATGTGTGCACAAGTTGCAACACTCTGTCCTTACTATCTCAAGGTACTCGTACCTCTGTTCTACCCTTGATATGCATCATCATCCAAAGTGCTTGTGGCCGAAGCTCCCCATGAGTATATCTTGATATCCAATCGGTTTATTTCGGTTTGTGAATACCTGTTTTTACACAATGCATGTCCCTCCCGCTGTGTGACAAGGTAAGCAAGACATGTTGAAGGGGTTCCTGCTTACAGGGGATTGCAAAAGGCTACAAATTTGCTCGTGACCCGGAATTGCTCATGTACGGCATGCTGTGTGTCGACTTGGCAGTAGCAATATGGCTGTGGCTGGCAACGTACCTCGAATTTCCTGTTTCAACAACTCATTCAGCGGTGGGGGGAGTGATCGGCATGGCCCTTGTCCTTGGCGGCCCCTCAGCAGTATACTGGACAACCAAAACAAACGATCCTCCAGGCGTTGGAGGGGTCGTGGGAATCATCATCTCGTGGCTCACGTCTCCCATTCTCGCGGGGCTTGCAGCGGTGATTATTTTCTTTTTGGTCCGGCTCACCGTCCTGCGAGCTCGCAACTCATTTGAGCGCTCGTTCTACTGCTGCCGTTCATTGTTGGCGTAACAATGGCGATCAATTTGATGTTCCTGATCAAGAAGGGCGCCAAGAACCAGGGAGTTGTTGATGTGCCTGAGACAACTGTGCAGCTTGCAGCGTGGTTGAGCGGCACTGGAGTTGCGTTGATCGTGGCTGCTTTCATGCCTTTCGTGAGGAAGAGGGTGCGTGTCAGAGAATCTTGCCTATCTTGAGGTGTGCAAAATCAGACAAACACATCAATGAAGTTTGTTAGGTAAGTCAATGTGGGGGAGTCAAGTACAGCTGGTTGCGTACTAGTATGAGAAGTGTTTCTGCATAGAGACATGGCATGATTCTTGCTTGATTGTTTAGTTTTAAGATCCTGGTGTGAGAAAGGTCACTTTCTTTCTCATATGGCGTTCGCTTGTGAGATAGAATTTACTTACTTTGATATGTAGGAACCGAGCTGCCTACTACACGAATGGATGATGAGCTGTAAATGAAGCATCTTGTATGAGATCGTTGTTGGGCAAACATGCATGCAACAACTGCATCACGTCTGGTAAAGTTGGCCCAATCAAGGACATGCTTGAGCATGTCCTGCATCACAATCTCTTCACATCCGACTCTTTCTGAAGAAAGTGTTTGATCTGTGCCCAAAGTACAGTGCACTACCAAATACGCATGCTCTTTGGTGAGGATAGGGTTACAGATCTCATGTGCATCCTGTATCTCTTTGTATTGCACTGACGAAAATGTTTGGGATTGTCCATGCAGGTGTTGAGAAAGGAAGCTGAAAAAGAAAGTGCAAAAAGAGAGTTGCCCTCTGGCGGGGAAATAGTTGCTAATGGCGGTGGCAATATCACAGTGGCAGATGTCCAAAAGGTGCAAGAGCATAAGGAACCATCTGAACCGCCGACCAGCAGCTTCTTCTCACGGTTCTAGCCAACACTGTAGATAGGAATGTACACGCAGAGGTAGAGGGCCTTGACAAGGTGCAGGAGATCCATCACCACGCCGAAATCTTTGGCCACCGCCCAGAAGCTTCCTTTCAGTATTTGCAGGCGAGCTTCTCCTACATTTCCTTATACTCGAATCCTGCATTTTTCATGCTGAATCAGGGTTGGCCTATGCAGGGGCAATGCTGCAATGTATTGGCATTCTTCAGGTGTTGACTCGTGCGGATGGGCATGTAAAGGACAGATGTACCTGTCCGCACCGCTGACAGTCGATGAGTTATGTTGTTTCGAATGAGTGTGCTTGGTTGCGTTGTGATCAATTGCTACATTAGCATTAATGAGTTTTTTTTAGCACATTTGATTGCTTGGTGCCTGTCATGATGATGCATCTGTACGAAGGTACCGCATGCACATGGACACTCATACATTGCAACAACCTGTTGATTGACAGAAGTGCAACATGTTCCTTGATTGAAAGTTGCCTGTTGTGACAAGCACCGTAGAAAGATTCAATGTGGTTCTGGTTGCTAGACATTGCACCCTCCTGCAGCACCTTATCATTCATTGGAAATACACCACATGTGTCAAGCTCGTAACATATGTTCCATTCAAGTGACCCATAGTATCTGCTTTGCAGGTCTTCACAGCTATGTGCAACTCCCTGGCACATGGAGCAAACGATGTAGCCAACGCAGTATGTACTCTACTCAATGTAACTTTTGAAAAGTTCTTTGTGTGGACTTCATGCGACAGCATGTAATGTTTGCTATAATCTGCAGCACATGTGATCATATCAACCTCGGTGATTGGTGTGCACACATGACACATTCTGTGAGGAAGAGTCATACAAAGACAATCAGGCCTCAGTGGTTGAAGGAAGAGGCTTTTGATACTGAACACCTTCTCCCCACCTCACAAAGCATGTGATGGTGTGTTAGTCGTGTGCAACTCATGCAGGTAGGCCCGCTCGCAGCAGTTGCGCAGATCTGGCAAACTTCATCGTACACCAGCAGCAGCAAGGTACCAAGGTACAGTTCAATCGGAGGAATGCTCTGTTTATACAAGCACCACTGAAAGGTGCTTAGTGCTGTGTAAATGCTCAAATGTTGTCCAGCTTTGTCTGCAAGAGAAAGGACATATCTGGCAATGACAGTGTCATTGTATTGTGATGATCACAACTGATCTCACGTGGCAAGCAATTCTCTTAGACTATTTTTCTGTAACTCAGACCAAGTGAGATTGCATACGTCACGCACTGCTTGCGCATAGCTGACATGACTTACGATTGTAGTCCACATTATCGTGCAATATCTCCATTGCGCTGGACATACCTCAATGCAGCTGCAATACGGGTGTACACAAGAGGTTCAAATGACTCGTGTCGACAACGTGCAAATCAATGTATTGATGATGATGTCAAACATAACCGCATCCACATGGCCATTGGTAACTGCAAAATCTAGTTGGGAATCAGTGTAACCGTTAACATCTCAGAGGTAAGTGTACCTAACCAATAGTACTGTTCATCAGTTTGTGACCATTGTTATCGTGGTCTTTGTCGACACGTTAAAAGTGGTAAAGCTATTTGGAACCTTCACTGTATTTATGAACCTTTCAATGGTCTTCCACGTACACCATCTCATACAATCTCAACTGAGCAAGGCAGAGTATTGGTCACTTGTGCTCCGCCCTATTCCATCTAGGGAAGGTGTTGCAGCATATCTTTACAAACACGAGGCAAGGTTGCAGGTGGGTATTGGCAGTTGGAGGTTGGTATTGTGGTAGGATTGGCGACGTACGGATACAACATCATACGCATTTTGGGGATGAAGACGATCACGATCACAGCCAGCCGAGGCTTTGCAATCGAGCTGGGGTCTGCGCTCGTGGTGCTGGTTGCCTCAAAACTATGGCCTGCCTGTCTCAACAACGCACTGCATGGTTGGTGCCACAATCGGTGTGGGTGCATTGGAAGGTGCTGCTGGTGGTTGCTTCTCAAAATCATTGCAGGCTGGCTTGCAACGCTCATCATCGCTGGAGGGACAGCTGCCTTCTTTGTGGCGCTCGGAGCTTACGCGCCTTCGCAGCAGATGGCTGAAAAGATCAGGCATGTGTCCTCCTGCTCATATAGCATTTCTGTTGGCAAATGTTGTAAAGTTTAATTATCATCAGCAAGTGTATTGGTTGAAGTGCACACTTCAGTTGCACACTTTTTATGTACAGTTTGCAGACTTCGTAACTGTATAAACAGGATTTGCAGTTCCTGGTTAGTGAAGTACAGACAATGAAGACTAGTAAGGGACATGTGGAAAGCATCTAGAAATGGCTGCTTAGTACTATTACCTACAGACACTATGAAGACGGATTACGTCTGCGCAGTGAAGCGTATAACTATGCTTATCAGTGGCAGGTAAATGCTGCGGGAATTGCGCCGGGCTCTGTGCTGCCTACTGCTCTCAACAGTTCTGGATACTTCACGTCGGTTGTCCCAGATCGTCCTGCAGCAGGCGTTCCAAATGACAAGGCTTACCTGCAATGGAATGAGTTATGATGAATACATACGTGTGCGCAAGAAGTGAAAGCACAAGAACTGCATTTTCCTGTCAATACTATAGTCATGGAGCACAGACCATACGGATGGAATCTACATGCGAAGGGAACATATGTGGTGGAATTATGTAATGAGATGATGTGCATACATTATGTTCTTTGTTTAGTATACAAGCTCACATACACAGAGAAAAGACAATGGAACCTGTTCAGCCTGGTTGTATTCGTTGCATACATTGGTATGGTGATATCGTTTCGTAATATTGAGCGCGAAGCTTGGTTATGCACTCTAATTGATGCAAGCTGTGACATTTGTACCACGTCCACGTGGACATGATGGTTGTCTACATGTGTTTCTGTATCAATACACCACATAGACAACGGTAGGAAATATAAGTATGTTTCTGTACCATTCATTCATACCTTATTTAAGGATGTGTCTTGAGGAGTTGTGAATGAAGGTGTACACAACTGAGACATTACTAATCTGTACCTCCGATAGAGCTGTATCCGTACTGACCTTACCATGTGTCATGTGCAGGAACTTTGGGCAGATGCAGGCATGTGGTCAAAGAAAACAGCTTGGAATAAGGTATGGGAGCAGTCCATTGGTTTGGAGGCTCCTGACTACTCCGGGGCAAACTCGCCAACACTTGCAGACGCACAAGCGTTTGACGCATTTGATGTGCTGCAATCATTTGCCTTTGCCCCCAACCAGCAGGCTGAGATTGCCGCGATCCTGTCGGGGGAGAAAGTGCTTTGCTGTGACACACAGTACAAATGCTGCCCCCGCAAATGCGAATACAAGAAGGTAAATGATCATTGCGAGGGCAAGTGTGAGATGGAGCTGGAGGATGCTGAATGCGAGGAGGAAGCTTGCAGTGACGATGATGAAAAGGTGCAGTTATTTATCTACACATCTTGCACGTTAAATCTGTTCCTATTATCATGGTTGGCTACAATTCTTTTCGAAAGGAAGATTGTTTCAGTGCATGCAGTGCGACAAATACATGTGAGTATCTCTTATGCATAATTACAACCTGCAACGCAGCGTCGTAGGTGTACACATATATGTGTAATTATCTTCTGTGACGTGGTACATCCATTGGTTTGTCCTATCTAACACAATGATGATTGCATGAACAAACAATGTTGCCCTGATAGGTACATATACATATATATATATATATATATATATATATATATTATTCATTTTATTTTACAGATATGCACCACTTCAGCATGATGTACGTACACTATACTGAAGACTTGTGCTTGTATATATACAAGCACAAATGAGTATGTTGTATCTGCAACAGTGTGATTCCAACAATGTGAAACATACTGAAAATAAATGGAGAATAGTGGTAAGTGCTGATCAGTAAAGTGTGCATGCAGGCAAAAATCAGTGCTGCGAGTCTGTGTCCTCGTCGATACAGATGATGAATGTCCTCTCACCATGGACATTAATGATGTCAAGAACTACATTGGCCCATCTTATATATCTAACCCCATCATTGCGCCACCAGCTGAACCATTCAATGTCAGCTATGGTGCTGTATTCACGGATTGGAGGGAATTGGAATATAACCTGGATGTGCAAGCCTGTCCTGTTGAGCTGTGATGTGTTATTACACTTTCTTAAGTGAAAATTTGTTGTAATGATACCTAGCGTGAAATAGGTTAGAATCTCTGTACAGTTACAAACCTCATCTCTAATGCCAAGTACAGTATGCTCATGTACCTAAGTAGGGTATATAAATGTTCAAAATGAATATGTGAACAAATATAACTCAAGCAACTTCGCATACTCACTATACTATTGATTTACTTATTGATAGTTCTATACATTGTATACAGAAAGTGTATGGATAAATGTATACTGGAAAAGTGAGATGTTGTTACCCACCATTACAATTCATTTGTAACTAAGGTATGTTTGCAAAGACACATTTGATGACATATGTATTTAAGTGCAATGATGAGAGTATAATTGCCGTTGTACATGTCAGAGGACAGATGAAGAGGAAAGTAGATTAATTGCCTGAAGTAGTGATGATGAATCAAAATTCACTAAATGCTTGCATGCAACCGAACAACATCCTTGCTAGCCTGTGGTTACAACTCACTCAAGTACAGCAGCACACTCGATGCAATACATCTCTTGTCTGATACCGAGCAGGTAAACAATACTAGGCCACCATATACAAATGTTTGCCGCCCTAACCTCCCTGTGTGCATGCTTGGGATGGTACAAGCAAGAGCCCCTTTGCACCCTTCACTAGGTTCTGACATGCCCAGTCAAAATTAATGATGTAGTCAACAATCGTCAGCTTAGTAATTCATACCTGACTCACTGTCAAGTGTGTCCCCTTCTCCACTGACATCTGCCGTTGACATAACAAGCAATTATCAGCATTTGGATGAGATTGAGATGCATATGTCGAGTAGGGAATTGAATGGCCTGTGAAAGTAAACTAGTACATTACAAATGTTACCTAATGATGCTGTACACACAGTCGTTAGATAGTATTAGTTAGCCCACCCACCCTCACTGTGAAATGTCTTTCTTTACTTTGGGGTTGGGGAGCTAGCTTCTGATACCTATGTTTTCCTACCCTCACCGTCAACAACTCGTAGACATGTTAAATGGAAAATCAAGTGCAAAACAACAGTCTTGTGGGGGAATATTGTCACGTTGGCTTTCACAAGTTGGGAGATAATGATATGTAGGACCAAACAATGTGCCTGATGCAGATGTACTGACCAATGTTACAACCAGCACAAGAAACATTTATATTAACGTATCCAAATGACCATACAAATCTGCAACAATGAGGTGAAAAGATAGTGGATAAGTAATAAATGAGGTGAAAAGATAGTGGATAAGTTAATAGTCTGCTCCTGCACTTTTGCCAGTATGCAGCACAACCCCAATAAAAGTCTAGTGGTGCAAGATTACCCACACGACAGATGTGCACATTATGGCATGGTCAACATTGCCTACTTGCACATGGCTGTATGTCATACAATGCTGTATACATTTGAAATGCGTATAAAAAAACTTCCGGGTAATGGTCATTTGCTTCCTCAACTGTCGTTACATCACATCTCATGCCTGTGCGAGATATGCTCGAGAGCCTATGCCAGTATCGGATCTTGCATATGCATGTTTATTTCTTCCATCCACCCTAGCGTCAGCCAGAAGTGAGCTAACATTTCTTGTCCCACTCACCACACTGCGTTGTTTTTGCTGGCGAGACCATCGTTAGGGGGATTTACGTCCACCCTGTGACCCTGCTAGCACGAGTCAGTGTCGTTTTTTTGTTGCGCACCGGATCTCTAAAGCCAGCATTGGACGTTGCCACGCCCCTTACCAGCTGCAGGTCTGATTGGACAGTATCGCTAAGTGGAATAGCTTCCCCGTACACCTACGTCATAGTGGGTTGGGCGCAGGTTATCCCATAACTCTGCAGGTGGAATCATACAACACTTGCTAAACCTCAACCGTACATGGCCGTGTTCATCTTACACGCCAAGCTACTCGGATGGCTCATGTTCTCAGGTTTGCGCTAGACAGTTTCACTGGACATGTGCACTTCAATCGATCGGACTTCCTTACAATGTATGTTGCAGCATCGGCCGCCGCTGTGCAACGTGTACATGCTTACTCTCCAACTACTACCTCACCTGCAACATGCACACACAGTACGCACGCTCGGCCACCTACAAGGTAGGTGTACGGGGGAGGCATCCCGCCTGAGGTTGAGTCGAGGATGAGTCAGGCCTGCAGGGGACATGGCGACCGCAGTGCCTGGATGATGATGCTGTATTCCACCGTGCGCGCGGAACGTGTACGCAATTGTCTTGCCAACCAGGCGCCTGCATCACGGAGAGGCCCCAAACCC
>NW_028323498.1:0-44919 GCF_984573655.1 Nuphar pumila | reverse complement strand
ACTACTTCAAGGGATAGATAGTTCAAGTGCAATGCAGTCTGTCGTGATAGCGCTCCGTGTCCTGGCAACGACAATGTGGATATGGCATACAGACAGCCCACGTGATGGTGCTTGCCCTGTTGCCAAGCGAGTTTAGTCCGTTCTTGATTGGAGGCTGTCTGTGGCTGGATGCTTTCTTGACTGGATCCTTTCTTGAGCGAAGGCTGCGTTTGGGTGCATCGTCATAGAGCATTTGTTCCTATATTCCACATGTCGTTTGTGCTCTGTCCATGTGCCATCGCACAGCAGGATGCGCGACAGCCTGACAACGTCAAGTCTGCAGGGGATGTGATCCACACGTTTTGGAGCATCCGGTACAACGACTTTGCAACTCGGTCCCTGGCGATGTTCATTCCTGTGTACTTTGTCCTGGCCGCATGGACCTCAGGCGCCGCCATCCCCTCAGGTTCCTTCAGCCCCACTATTCTGCTCGGCTCCGCCATTGGCCGCATGTTTGCGCATCTCCTGCAAACGCTTGGCATCGTCGCACAGCCCGATGCAGCCCTGTACTCCCTGCTCGGCGCGGCAGGCTTCTTTACAGGTAACCTCCATTGCACCGAATCTTCTGCTCACCGAGCTGTATTGATAAACAAAACATAAACTATGCTTAGATGTCATTTTCTTTCAAACCATGGAACATATCACAGCGTTTGTTGCTGTAGTACCTTCATCCCTCGTCGTTAGAAACAAGGTGTTTTCTTGGGTGGTTAACTGACGTGGTGAGTCATCGCACAATCAGCCTTCAAGGAGGCTATCAGGGTGGGGCAAAGGCACGGTGTTGTTGCTGTCTAGCGTAGACCCTGGGAAGTGCCGTGAGGTGGAGCAATGCGACAGGACTCATCCATTGGCTGTTCATCTCAGTGGGGCCTCAGCCAGCGCAAAGCACCGCTGCAAATTATCACGTTGCAGCTTTGCAGCAGGGGTGCTCACACCGCAACACCAATCATGAAGGGCAGCTGATGTGCAGGGCAGACGCGCATGACGGTCGGCTTGTGTGTCATCCTCCTTGAGATGACTGAAGTGGTATCGGTGCTGCCGTTCGTGATGCTTGTCGTCATCGTGGCGAAGGGCACAGCAGACCGCATGGGGGACAGCACCATCGTCCGCCGGATCAAGCTCAAGAACTTGCCCTTCCTCGCCCGCCTGCCGCACCTGTCCATCCGCCGCCACGCCGTGACCGCGGACGATGTCTGCCAGATTCGCGACCACCCTGTACTGCCCAAGTGCGTGTCAAGTTCCTTCTCGCTCTAGGCATGCCTGCTGGTCTCTCCATGTTTTGAGCAACATGACATGGCATGTGCTTGTGTTTCTATGCCTGCTGTTGCTTTTCCTACCTTGGCGATTGCTTGCCGTTTCATGGCCGTGTCCGCAACGACGCACAGCCAACTGCAAATTGAGTCATGCTGGGACCGTCAGTCACCCACGGTCTGCTCATGTCATGGCTAACAAGCCTCCTTGCGGTCTACATGCTTTTGCAGGGTTCTTGGATGCAGTCATCCCATACTTGATGCTGATGCTACCAGCAGGCTGCATCTGGCAAGTTCATGCAGTCACTGCGCGACCTCAGGCTGCACAGCATCTCTCCTGTAGAGTCTCATCTGACAATATACCTCTGCCAAGATCGCTCAAACAATAACACAGGCGTTGAGTCACCGCGTGGCAGGCCCTGCGTGCAAAGCAAGGGGTTCACAGCAGACGGATTGTAAAGGATGGAATCCAGGAAGCCGCATAGAGGGAATTGAGAGGCTTGCAGGGATGCAGCTGTGGAGCTGTTGCGGCAGACCCTTGCTCGTTCTCCTCACCAACAAGTGTTTGTGATCGCTGACAGCACGGACTCCAACGGCTTTGGAGTGCGCTCGTACGACCCATCGGAGAGTGCCACAGAGATGTTTGACCGCAGCAACACACGCCCCTGCAGCCGCAGCAACAGCCGCTCTTGTGGCGTTCCCGCCAGCCCGCGCTCAATGATGTCCGAAATCACCGACGCATCGGTACGCTGTCCCCGCTGCTGCAGATGGCAGGTCAAAGCTGTTGAAGCAGCTAAAGGTTTTGCAGCTAAAAGGCTGGCATCGATGGCCACTTCTGTTTGAGGCCACTCTCAAATGATCAATGATGGAGAATCATTGTACGGCATGATTGTGTATCATGGGTACAGTTATATCTTCCAAGTGCTTCTTGGGAGTGGGAGATCGAGGTGAATCAACAATATGCTTCTGCAACTGGAACCTTGTTCCTATCATCATTATTGAGACATTTCGAGCAGGACAAGTGCATGCATGTATCTCTAGAGATAGTCAGCCATCTGATCTGTAGTGTTGGATGTGGTAAGGTTGTAAAAAGATGCATCATCATTGTCCGCTGTGCGCAATCTGAGGTATGGTAGTACCCGCTGCTATGGAAGACGCCGAGCATTAGATGCGGGGTGTGCATACAATTTGTGCTCATGTGCTCAAGCAGCTTTGGCATGGGCGTGGCTTGTGTGGGCATCGCTGGTGATAACATGCACATGTAGACCCATGCGGGCGAACAATTTGGTCAATTTTCTGGGAGTATTGTGACGACTGAAGTCCATGCAGGCAAACAACTCAGTCATTTTTCTGGGAGTAGTGAGCCGCTCGGTGCTGGTGTCGCACCTGGCAAAGCACGAAACGCGCCTCCTACGAGAAGCCCTGCAACGCGAGCAGCAGGACGCGTTTGCGAATGACCAAGACACGACGGCCGACCTTGAGTGGCCCTGCTCTGTAGCGGGGTCCGCTGTCACCGCGTACGGCAGCATCAACATCCAGAATCTCAACCAGTGCTACGCAGGGTCTGAGTCCTCAATGGCAGAACCCTATCCCTACCCATTGGCAGCTGATGCGTACCGAGGTGCCAAGCCCACTGACATCCACCGCCAGCATCATCCTGACGTTAGTGACGTCCACGGGGATGGGCATTTGGAGTCCTCATCGTATCAAAGCGGGCAATACGGGGGTGGGCATGGGGAGACACCCGCTGGCTCTTGGTCGTCTACTCCTACTAAAATGGGAGTTCTTTGGAGCGATCAGCACAACGGGCAGTCGCCGCTGACAAAGTATATGCGTGCCCGCAAACAGGCGGGACCATCCAATCCCACTCAACTATCCTTTTGCTTTCCCGACGCAGACCTCACCTCTCAACTCCGTGCTACACCCATTTGCGGCCATAACGTGGACCCTGTTGAGCTGAGTTTTGGTGGAGGAGCTGGCGGGGGGCGGCCCCCTTTAGGCAGACCTGGCGTTGACGATCATGATGAAAACAGCCCATTCTCTGGCATGCGTCTCCCCGGGCCAGGCGCTGAGTATTATGGCTTGCCAGATGCTGATGTCGAGGCGCTATGGCAGTCAAAAATTGATCTCACACCTGTGATTCAGGTATGCATCAGCTGTCTCTTCCTCCACTGCAAGTGGGGCCTTCCCGTTTGTGCCCCTTGTGTTCTTCAGCTGAGAGGGGCACGTTCCTGTGTGTGCTGCTGCTCAAGTTGATGGTGATGGACATGATGATGGATGCTGTGCACAACTTCCCTTCTCAGCCTGCCTGAAGGGGTTCAGCGTCTCCAAAAGTCTTCTCAACTGCGACGGCTGGAGACCTGCAGCAAACGCGCACAGCAGTCATTGGCCTCCTCCACTGAAATTTCTTTCTGCAAGACATGGCAATACCATGGCCTGGTGTGAGAAAGATGCTCCGCCAAGCACGTTGACGGCCAAATCGTTCAGCGCATTCTTGCACTTTGCAAGTGTCGTCGACATGATTCATCAGCTGTGTGCCCATGCTCAGTCCAGTGTGCATCTGCAGGTTGCTCCAATAACAATCGCGCCGAATATGTCGCTGGAGGCCATATTTCACCTCATGAACAACATGGGCTTGGAGCTGGTCCCTGTGGTCGCGCCGGGAGGCGTGTATCACGGCCTCATCACGCGGCGCTCTGTCATCCGCTACCAGTGCAAGCTGGACCAGCGCGAGGAGTTCAATGTCATGGGTGCTCGCCATCTGCTCATGGCTCGATTGAACCTCAACAGCCTCGTGCGCAGACCCAATACTTGAGCTCACTTGCGATGAGCTCCGCTGCTTTGGCCTCGGCATCTCCATGCAATATGTCAACAGCAACTCGCGATGACCAGGTAACCAATATTTGCCATGGGCAGGCAGGATCAGAGTCGGTAGACTAACTTCCCTCCAATGCTCATCAGGGATTGTGCGCACGTCATGGCTTGTTTATAGTTGTGAAAGATGTTTGGGAAGGGGCATTACGACCCATCAGGGATTGTGCGCACGTCATGGCTTCAGTGCCGCGGCTGATGTTTGTAGTTGTGGAAGTTGTTTGGGAAGTGGCATTACAATCATGGAAGAGCACCTATACTCAGCAGTAGTAGCTATTCTTAGAAGCATTAGAGACGTCCAGTATCTTTCGCAGGTTGGTGCGTGGTTGTAGATCGTACAGACGTTCCCATACGATGAGCGGCTGTATGCACACCGTACGGTTTCTTTGGTTCATACGATGTACACTCACAAGCATGCCGGTTGGACATAGGCATAGCTATGCTCTCCGGCCATTTGCAATGAGCGCCTGGGTGGGCACGAGTGAGGGTGAAATGACGTCGCGCACGTGCCTGCCTGTAAAGGAACGCTGAATACCAAAACCCTTGATTACCATCTAGTTGCATAGTAGCATGCTTGGCCATGAGTCGTGGAAACCGAGGGGTGTGCCGGCAGTTGTTGTGTGATATGGGGTGTGGCAGATAGCGCTTTTGCAATTTGCGTTGATTTCACATGGTCCATCATGCCGCATTGCTGCCATTTCTGTGGCATGTTCACCAGTTCATTACTTTCCGCTGCCTGAACAGCGCCAGGTTGCAGTGTCAGAGCACCTGAGCTAATTCTTACGTGCCCACAAACTCAAATTATTTTGTGTTGTGTCGCTCAGATCAGTTGACGGCACCCCGCGTAGCTGCAAAGAAGCTTGCCCTCTGCATGACCTTCCAACTTATAGTTTGTCTCAAGATCCGATTTCTCATTTCGTTGTGTTTCTGTATCCTCGGTTAATTATGCTGGTGGCACATAGGGGAGCCTGCTGGTGAGATCCTGGCAAGAAGTGTTGTTCCTTGTGTTACAAGCGACAGGGCTGGCAAAACAGGAAAAAAAAACACAGAAACTAACACTGAAAACAATGTCACAAACTAAGACAAAACACACAAGAAAACCAGCAACCTAAGCCACGCCGGGATCTTCCTGCGGTGCATCACACCCTGCATGGAAGTCCGAGCCGACGTTCACGGCGATACGAGAGAGGGACTTGTAGTACATGCGCGCGTTGCCCTTGCACAAAGCACAGCTGAGCTCCCGACGGACGCCACGTACGAAGGCAGCCTTGGACACCCGGTTCCCCCCCCCTGCCGCCAAGTCGCCAAGCTCCCAAAGGAAACGCGAGGCGGCGGAGCCCATGCGGCCAAACGACTCCACGGCGAGTGGGATGAAGTCGTAAGCGGAGCCCTCCCCAAACTCCTCGAAGGCTCGTTGCTTCCGCAGCTCCGCCTTCGCTGCCGCGGATCCGGCAACCTCTGCGGCATCGCGAACAGACGAGTGTTGTTCCTTTGTTTTTGGCAGCCAGGGTCTCGCTGGCATACCTGTAGTTAGTTATATAGCTCGGCTGATGATGCCAACGATGTAATATGCATCCGTTTTGGTTCGGACGTTACTGGCATGCTACGTGCCACCTCGCATTTCGTTGTGTGACTGAATGTCATGTGAAACATGGGGGGGAGCGGGGACCTGGAGGTGTTGGCCTCACCATCCAAGGAAAAATTCTCTCTCTATGACAATAGTTTGCAGCTTCGACGTTCTGCGAGATCACATGCTCGGCTTGCAACTAGGGGATTCTCTCAGATCTCAGGGATTGGGGCGACCTCGGCGATAGGGGCTGGCAGCGCCACCGCCAAACGGAATTGCTTGCCAAACAGCTACGAGGATTGATCAGTGGCTAAGTCCGCTCTGCTATATGCAGCGCGCATGCGTTAACAAATTATTGAGGATGCATGCGGTTCCTCGCGCTTTCACCCTTTCCAAGTGGCTTCGTCATGAGAGGCCCATACGTGCATGCAGTTTTGCAACACCCCTGAACAGGCCGTGAACTACCCACAAACAGTATCCAAATCTCGTTTGGAAACAGCAAATGATGGTTCAGGGAGTTGAAGCATCAGAAAACGAAGCATGTTTCGTGCCCTTGCCAGCGGTACGCCACAGGGTTCCCACAAGCTTCAAAACGTACCGTGTGAAAGATGGAAGTAGTTTGACTCGTGAAAGCTCAGCTAAATATTTATTGCATTATGAAGACCTGCTCATATACTTCTTTCATGACATGGCTGCTTGTCCAAGCGAGACTTCCGTGCAGATGAAATTAGCAGTAAATGATGACGCGCAGCTTCGGAAACTGCTGCAGAAGTGGTACGCTCCACTTTTAGTCAATAAGCAATGTTATGTCACTCGAGCTGGCTTGGGCTTTAGTACTTTTTCCATGTCACATGGTCGATTTGGGCAGTGGTGCAACGAGAGACCAAGAAACGAGCAACTGATGCCTCATGTTCGATTGCACTGCTACGGTTCATCAACCTTGCCTGATCTCAATGCAAAATATCAGAACTTAACACTTCGTCCTTTCAGAGCTTCCATATATCGGGTCTCAATGGTGTGGAATATGACGATTTGCAAATCAGGAAGCTGGAAGCTGGCATCCAAACTGTCAGGCGCACCTGCATGAGCATGCTAGCACTGGCAGGACCTGGGGGAATGTGTGGGTAAGAACGTAATGCGCCTGTGCCGTCTCTACCACCATGATGATTTCTCCCTTGCATACCGTGCGACGGTGACATTGCATGAAACAAAGTACGCCAACCAAAAGGCCAGCGCTGACAATCGTGGGGAAACAGCTGAATGGCTGATCTCGCGCTTGAGTGGTTGGAGGCAAGAGAAAGCCACCAAGGGGGGTTGCCAAAGATATAACGATGCAAACGTCGTAGACGACGAAGCCATGCATGAGATCCACTGCCATTGGTATGCTAAACAAGGTAGCCGTGTAAGCGGTGTTCACCGTGGGAGCAGAGGAACAGAACTCCGCTGTTTAACCACCAACTTCGTCATGAGAAGTTCCCCTTACGTTCGTGCCCTAGGTCAGAACTGTATTGCAGGGGCATGGTGGGGAGTATGGCCAGCACGGGCTTCAGGTACCACAAATCGTACCACCGCATGCAAGCAGAGCAATTTCTGATGGACTTCTTCAACGACGCAAACGTACAAGCAACTTTTCAGGTGAGAAACAGGCGCATCCCGCATGACACTAGCCATAATTACACGATTTCTGAGTATTGCCCGCATGTACCAGTTGCCAATGTCTATGTGGATGCAGAAGAATGACACGTCATGTACAACTCAATGTAGTTCAGAGTCTCATGGCCTTTGCAACACTCACTGATCTGATTGTCATTCAGTCAGTGCACCAAAATTTCCAGTTGCAACACGGGTGGCTTACCTGAGAGCTGAATTCAGATCACTGCTGGTTCCAGGTGATCGACAAGACTCGAAAGTGGCGGCCTATCAATGGCAGGGTGACAGGTCTGCAGTGCCGTGTCGTACCGGCAGATACCATCCGGACAGACATTTTCCGGAAACTACAGGATGCCAGCGTGCCCATACTCAAGGGCTCGTCGTGGGAGCTGATGAAGTGCTTTGATGACGAGCGGGACGGCTTCATCATCCAGGACATGCTGCGTGAGTTCATTCTGAAGGGCGAGGAGTCCGAGAATTGCGGCCTGCTGGAGGACTCCGAGAAGGAACAGTTTCTGTGGCAGCTGTTGGAGAAGCTGGTGCTGGGTGGCGCCATGAACCAGTTCGAGGACAACGCGCAGACGTACGTAGAGGCAGCAAAGAAAGTGTACAAAGACCTTCTGGCGTACGATTCCACCCAAGCATGGTTGTACTCTGCCACACTTTTCTTTGTCACTTGCATCCAGGAGCATCTGTCATGGCATTGAATCCAGTTGCTTGCACCGCCGTTGATACATGCGCGTCCCCATGTTGAGGTGGTTATGCTGAGATACTTATGAGCCCGTGCCTTCCGACACGTGTCAAACTTACATCTTGGAAGCAAACAATGTATGAGTACCCGTGATTTCAATGCCCTGATCTTTCGGTCTGCTGCGCTCTGGACCGCGCTTGAAGAATGTGCAGAATGGCAGGTGAATGGTACACTGCTGACGGTGCGCACCATGGTGTACAGGGTGAGGAAGAACGCCACCACAGGCAAGGTCGAAATCACATCAGCAGTGTATGAGGTCATGGCTGTCGAGAATGATGAGGGCTGGAAGCTGTTTCCTACCTCAAGTAAGAGCAACTTTTGCTATGTGATCACAGACCCTGGCAGGAGAGTATGCCGATGCACATACCACGCGCACTGTCCCTATTGGTGAATGCAGCATACATGTATGTATCCCGCAAACCCGACCGTGCAGATTGTTTCATGGTCCAAATAATTCCATAAGCCTCACACTGCTTGTCAACGTCCCAGCGGGCTTCGCACCGAATTTGAGATCTCTCAGGCTATTAAACGTGGAGCCGTCACACATGTGAAGTAACGTATTGCCTGAATCATGACCTTCAGGGCCTAGTATGTGGGTAATGAGTGAGGTCATGTTGTTGGTCGATACAACACACCCTGAAATGTGTGGTGATGGATGGTCTTCCACTCAGTTACCTTTGAGACTCGCAAGTTCGGCCGTGATTGGCTGCTATTTTGTTGGCAACTGTCTCTGCTAGGCGTAGTTGACTGTGTTCTGTTTGTTGGGACAAACCCCTCGCATGCATGGCTGTCCTTCAATGGGTCATGAATGGAAATCCAAGGGAGCATTCAACAAGGGTGTTGCTTAGTGTAGTTGGACGACATCACCATGTGTGTAAGCAGAGGATCGTGTACAGCCTCTAGATGAAATGTCATTGCCACTCCACTCTCATAAATAGCCCTGTCAGCTGCTAACTTTTGTCGGTGAGCCAAGCCGGAGCCAGAATGTTCAGACATAGATGATCTTGGGCTCTACAGTCAGGCCTGACCCAGGAAAACAGTGTACTTGACAATGGCAATCTTGGTTTGTAAGGCAGTTACAGGATGACTCGCAGTCTCCTGCTCAGGTAAACTCAGCTCAGCTCAGGGCATCAGCATGCGGTGTCGACGAATGTCACCACTTCGCTCTGTGATCTGTTTCGGACGGATTTTGCCTAGGTATAGTTCAATGTCAGCTTTCTGCATGATCAGGTAAAGAACGCCTCTCCACTGTGGTGCCATCAGCACATTAATCGGCATGACTTCCAGCGCAGGTGGGTATGAATGATCATCCTGTCTTTGGTCGACTCTTCCTTGCATTCCTATATGCTACAATCCACTCTAATGTGTGGAGTAGCGCTCTGAGCTTGTCAGGTAATCCGGTCCCTGGCATTCATGTTCGCCCAGCACTTTTTGTGGTGTTTTCCTGACTATGCGGTTGCGGAGTTACTGGAGTTGCCAATGTCCATGTGGATGCGGTAATGTTGTAAAAAGATACACCATGTATTCTCCGTCATCGCTACTCTAGCTGCATTTGGACAGGGCTTCTTTCTGCTTGGAGCGTGCAAGACACAGTGAGAGATCTCCAAGGTTTGAGGGCTAGCGTTGTGATGTCATGCCTGTCAGTAAGAAATTGACCCGCCCATGTAAGCAAGATAGTGCGACCTTCAATCCCACCAAATGCGGTGCCAACTGACAAACCAAATGCAAGATAAATATCTGCCAATGGAGCATCACCACGCTCCAGGCTAGCAGATATGCACGTTAACGCAAGCAGAAATAACAACAGAAAGGTATCATGTGGTCTTGTGAGCCACACATAATGGAATGATCTAGAGCTTGCAAATATGACGAAGGTAAGTGTTCGAGCAGCAGAAGAGGCGCCAAGCACTATGCATCGTGGCCACCCTCTTCTCCTCAACACAATTATTTTGCTATGTGCAAGCTCCATTTAACCAACTGGGGCACGTGGTGTTCAATGATCCCTCACAGAGGCTCCACGCCCCAGCCCCACCAAATCCTATTCAAACATTTGCAGGAGCGTCAAGCACAACTCCTCCCGAGAAGCGCCAACCTCACCACTCCCCGAAGTTGTTGTTCAGCTCAAGAGGCGTCTGCTCACCCATGCGGTCCTGGTTGGGTCGCTTGTGCTTGCAGACAGGATGTGGGCTGAACGGACCCCCACCCTGCAGGCACTGTACATAGGGGATTTTGTTGGAAATGAGGCCTGGCCACAGCAAGGGCATGCCCCAGCTATGCTCCAGCGACATTGTCGTGTCCTCGACGCGTGCGTTCGGTACGTGGTCGGTGAATTCGGGGACCCACAACAGCCCACCCTTGGCGACATTCAAATCCTTCTTCGAGTTGCTTGAGGGCGAGAATTGAATGCCGCAGGTCTTCGGGTAGGTGGGGCAGGAGGCGCCTCGGTAGTAGGTGCGGGTGAAGGAGTTGCCGTCGTAGCCCATGACAAACGACCTTCGCTTGTAGAGGGCATTGCTTGAACCGAGCACGTAGCGCGCCTGAGTTTCCGCAAAGCATTTGAACCCTGCACATTGGTATACCTCCCTTCATTGTGATCTCCTTGGGCATCAGTACACATCATCGCGGCCAAAATCAGGCTCCCGCACACGAGAGTGTCATTGCATAACCCAAACTGAATGTGCGCGTGAGAGACCAGACTCGTGTCTTATTGCAGACAGTCACCTTTTAGTCCTTGCACCTGCTGCCACCGTACACGCACACACAAGCACTCGGCGCTTTGGCGCGCGCGACGGGCAGTTGTTTCACAGCAGGCTTGACTGTTCCAACTGCTGACGTTCAATGAGCGCAGCTCTCGTTTGAGTGTGTTGTGTTTGTTGTTTGCGGCTTGTGCTGTCGTTGTTCTGTCTCTCGATGTAATCACACACACACACACACACCGGCATGGATTCTCCGATAGCTGAGGTGCCTTGAGGTCTCAGCGGGCTATGATCGAATGTGTGAGTTGTCTATGTTTGACATGACGTGCCTGCAATCTTTGTAAGATACACACACACACACACACACACACACACACACACACAAGCCCATCATGTCTGAATGCGGAGTCCGCCAAGGAGACCCATGCGGGCCACTGTACTTCTCGCTCACAGCTCAGGACTTGCTGGAGCACGTCGCGCAAACCCACCCAGACGCCCCCCCGCTGGCTTTCATGGACGACACCACTCTCCAAGGCAAGCCCGCTGCAGTCACCCAAGCCTTTCCCACGCTTTGCGACGGGGCCGCAGCCATCGGGCTTGCTGTGCGCCACGACAAATGCGTGGCCTTCTCTACAACTCTCCAGCTCGCAGCAGAAACTGCCGCAACACTGGGCATCCAACACCATGCAGACGGCATCATGGCCGCTGGGACCCCAATCGGCTCGGACGACTACATCACCGCGCATGCCAATGCGAAAGCGGAGGATATTTGCAGCTGCATCGACAAGATGACTGACCTTCCCCTGCCAGCACAAGATCAGTTCCTCATCCTTCGGGCCTCTCAGCAGATGCGCCTCGCACACCTGCCACGGATCACCCTCTGGCGCCTCACGGGAAACGCCATCCAGCGCCTCAAAAGCAAGGTCGCTCAAGCTGCATTCAAGATCATACAGCACCCCGAGCGAGCCGACGTGCGCGACGGCCAGCTCACTCTGCCTCTGCGCTTCGGAGGCATGGGCCTCCGCAAAACCTCCGCCACCGAGGCGCAAGCCGCATTCCTCTCCTCCGCCGCCATGGCAGAAAAGGTCTTACGCGTGGGCCCAGACCAGTACAGGCCTTTCACGGGCCCCAACGCCGTGCATCTGAAGCAAACATGGGAAGCTTTACACGCTGAGGGGGCTGCCGGCAACCTCTGGACGGCAGACAGCCTCAACATGGACGACGACTGTATCGACAAGGTGCTACCAGATGCGCAGCACACTTTCAGCCGCTTTGTCTCGGAAAGCCGAGCGAAACAACTCATGGAGTCCTTCGACACCAACAGCGCGGAGGGCCTTCGTCACCTCGCCCGCCTGAGGAGCTGCGCCAACGGCACCGCATCCGCGTGGCTAGAAGCCCTACCCACCTCCGAGGCGTTAACGCTGACAGACGAAGAATTCTCCACTGCCGCACGACACCGCCTCGGCCTACCCCTCATGCCCGCCAACGCGCCGGCGGTCCAGTGCGGCTGCGGCCGCCACATTGAGCAAGGCAACACAGACCACGCCATGACGTGCAGCTCCCTGTACGGAGCGATGACGCTGCGCCACGATATGATCAAAGCAACAGTGCGCCGCATCGCCAACCGTGCAGGGATCGCTACGTCGGCTGAGCCAGTGCTTCGCCCCATTCAAGGTGCACCTGCAGCAGCCAACGTCAACCGGCCGGAGTCACGTGGAGACATCCTGCTCGCTCCCCGCACCGCTCTCACCGTCACCGGCGTCTCCATCGTTCATCCAGCAGCCACCACCTACGTACGAGGAGCCGCGCACATGGACGGCAGCGCAGCCGCAGCACGCGATCTAGCGAAACGAACTCGCTACGAGACGGACCACCCAGGCGGCTACGCCTTCACGCCATTCTCCGTGGAGTCCTATGGGAGACTAGGACAACCAGCCATGCAGCTTCTCAACGACCTGGCAAGCGCAGCATCAGCGGGGGGGGTTCCAGTGAAGGGGGACTTTGTCGTGCACGCGCTCCGTGAAATCAGCATCACCCTTTGTCGAGGCAACGTTGTCATGTTCAGACGCGGATTGTTTGCTCTTGCTCGCGCCAGTGGTGTTGCGTTCATTCCCGGCATGGATTCTCCGATAGCTGAGGTGCCTTAAGGTCTCAGCGGGCTATGATCGAATGTGTGAGTTGTCTATGTTTGACATGACGTGCCTGCAATCTTTGTAAGACACACACAAGCAGAACTGCAATCAGAAAGAGTACCCCTAAAAAGAACTGTACGGCTGATAGTGTTTGTCTAAACAGCTGGACCGAAGGGAGGTCCGAGACAACAGGCGCAACGCAAAACCGCACCTTTGTTAAAGTCCTTGTTGGAGCCGAACTCCTCCATGCCCCGGGTCCTGGTCTTGTGCACATACAAACTGGCCAGGGCGGCTGCGGTGATAGTACTGCCAAGGTAGGGCGAATCAGGGGTGTAGCCACGGCCACCAGTGGTGTACTGCACATCCGCAGAGCAGATCCAGTCCCACAGGAACGACTGAGCGGCGTTGTGGAATGTCCAATCCTGCGTGGTCACCGCTGCATGCACCAGAGCAACGTTGTTCATATAGTCCCATGACACCGCCATGATGTCGCGATCCTTGTACGCTTTGTTCATAAACGTGCGCATGGCCGCATAGTACGTGTCCCCGTCCGCATTGCGGAAACCCAGCGTGTTGGCCCTCCACATCCAGGTGGCTGCCCAGAATATGTCGTCGTAGTAGGAGTGCGAAGGATACATGACGAGGATGGCAGCGCTGTCCGGCAAGTCGCCAATGGTGTCGGTGACGTTCGAGTTTTCGCGAGCGGAGGTGTAGAGGCCTTCGGTGTCCTTGGAGCGGTCAATGAGGCCCGTGATCCCGGTGAAGAGTCGATGGACCTTGTTCATTTCAGCGACAGGGTCGACGTTGTCGCGCTTGTATACGTACGTCACCATTGCGGCAGCGGGCGATTGCTGCAGCGAACTGAGAGGCGAGGTCAAACGGCCGGTCCGAGCCCAGCAGATTGAGCACATACACCTCGTCCGTGACGTCTTCTGGCCGGTTCCATTGCTCGCGCTGCACGGCGATGTTGCCCACCTACAGCCATGTTTCCACAAAATCTCGATCGTGGTCGCAGGAGCTGCACTCGGGCAGATGATCTTCACGCAAGCACAGCCCACGTAGCCAGTCGCATGCTCATGCTCAAGGAGATCTAACGCTGCACTGAAGTTGAGGTCAGCAGCACGATGCAGTTGTGAGGGCAAGCCTCAAAGCATGTCTCGGTGTGTCCGCTCTTGCGTTTTGCATATCATCCAATCGATTCTCATGATTGATTCCCAATCAGTTGGAGTTGCCAATGTGCATGTGTATGCGGGTAGTGTTGTAAAAAGATACATCATCATCATCAGCCTTCCACGATCGTTAAGGTTGAGCCAATATGCGCCACCTGACATTCAGACGTGCACGACCCGTCTCGACCATGATGTGCTCAAGTCGGCTGACAACTTTGGAGCAACACGGCTCTCTTCATATATACCCCGCAACCTGACGCGTAACGGTCACCTCTTTGCCATCACTCATCACTGGTTTCTAGACACTCTGGCAGAGTCGACCATTGCCCCGCCACGACTCATAATAATGCCTGCCAGCTCATACCTGTTTACAGAGACAAACCTTTGCCAGTTTGTTACATTGCCAACTAATGTATGCATGCAACTCTTGTACCACCAATGCAGGTCGTAGTATCTCGCATCATGAATGCCTTGCACCCATTACAGGCAACCTTTTCTGACAACCTGAGCAGCTTGTGGGGAGTTGAGATGGGCCAGTACGGCGCGCATCAAGGATACACATCTAATGCAAAGATCACAGAAGGAGAGGCAGACCTGGAAGACAAAGATGTCGCCAGTGATGCCCTTGCCAGTGTAGTCTGGGATGTAGCAGTTGTTGATGTACACCTGGCCTTGATTCACAAGCTCCAGGGCGCGGTTCCGCCTGATGATGTCCTCGCTCCAGTACGTCTTGTACTCCAGCAGAGACCAAGAGAGCATGGTGGTGATCAGGGCGATATGGAACGACAGTTTCACCGGTCCAATCTCACCATCAGTGTAGAATCCTCCGGACAAATCCACCGAGTACTCCAGCTTTTCATCGGCGTCTTCTGCAGTAGTGTCATTGAAAGCAGTCTCCTCGTCAAATGCAGACACAATGAGAGGCAGGTCGCCCTTGTACTGCAGCCCCGAGTCAAACCGCCATTTGACCGGGAAGCCCTCTGGGGAGCGTTCCAGATTGCTGTGCGTTGAGGAAGAGGAGCGAGAGGTCCGAAGCCTTGCCGTAGTTCTCCTCCTTGGGATAGAACAGCCACAGCGCAACAAGAGCAAAGGTGGAGACGACGCCGCTGATGACGAGGCACGAGTTGCAGATGATGTCGATCGCCCGGCCTGGACCCGTTACCGCGTACGAGAGGAGCAAGAACATGGGGATTGCATTGTAAACGACCCAGCACAGCGCAATGGCCTTGGGCGCATTGACGTTGATGCGTAAGGTGGCGATGCCTGTGAAGAATGCAATCATGGAGAGCAGGAAGAGGGTTGCCCACGGGAGGAGCTGAGTGAGCGCGATTGCGGCAGCGTGCCGGCCTTTGGCGGTTGTCTTGAAGGTCAGTCCCCTGCCCATGCACGACTTGAATGGCGTTGAGATGGACGCCTTCAAATCTGCAGCCGCAGATGTTTTGTTTGCACCAACAAAGGCCACACAGTGATGACGATGATAGTGACGTGTTGCACAACACTACCACATCCACATGCAGGTTGGCATGCTTGGCCAGTCACCTCTTGAACGCCTTTTGATACCCACTCTATCGTGGCGTGTGGAGACACGCTTGCGCAGGTTCCATCCAGATGTGGCCACGCAATGAGCTGGCCACTCTTTCTTTGTCAGCACACCAACTCTGAGCCTAAAGGAGGCAGCATGCATGATGGTTACTTCTCGCTCTGTGCACATCCAAGAGAGTGCTTGGATTACAAACAAACAGCTAGTGGCATGCAGAGACCGCAGTGGAAGTATTTCCACACGGAGCATGCGGCATGTGTGCGTCTAAAAAGAAGGGCTGTTGACAGCTTTCCCCAAAATTGCAATTCGTACAACCCCCACTTCATGGTGTCTGATAGCATTACTGGCTCGCCTTTCCGATACCTGAGATGTGAAGCACTACCTACACAGCATATCAATGTGTGGCACGCGCTTAAAGCATTCAATTACAGCATACTGCGGATGTGCCGGTTGAGCCATACAGTGTTAGTTCCGCTCGTGCATTGTTCCGTACAGTTTGAACCAGTGGTAGAACAGTGAGCAGATATCAATTCCCCTGTCAACTGTGGTCGAGTCACAGCCGGTGCGCCCCCTTTCCTACTCCTGCAAGGCAGAATCAACAACGAGATCGTACATGGCCAGAAGAAGATGGTGGTGGCGGTATTGGAGAGCCACAGGGCCCTGTACTCCTTGAATGACGAGGCATAGTAGGTCAGAGCATTGAGCACTATGTAGTACACCGTGATGGCCAGGACCGTGGGCAGGTTCAGCGCAATGGGGAAGTAGCCGAACATCAGTGTGATGATGGGCACAAGGGTCATGATGGGTACGGACAAACCTGCATCCAGTGCTGCACTTCACAAGCAGGGTGATAACAATGCGTCGAGGATGTGTCTGTAGAACATGCCCAGCAAACTGCTCTGTTGACTATGAGCATGGCCATGAGCTGCCAATCGGCCAACTTTTACTCATTCACAAGAAAAAGAAAATACAATCCCATGAAGCTACCAACCCCCCCTCATCTCACCCCCAAGAAGCCATCAAGGCCAGCGAGATAGAGTCAAGAATCAATGGTGCATGGGTCGAGACCGGATAGTAGGGAAACCGAGGCAACAATGGACGAGTGAAGTGTTCTGTCACGTGGCGAAGATCCGGGCACGGGAGTCACATGCTCAACAGCCTTCTATACAGGCAGGAAGGAGCGCGCACCAGCAGACAGGTACGACAGGCATGTGGAAGAGTAGGTGAAGCGGTAGAACTGGCCAAGCTTGGAGTCAGTGAGTGGGCAGGCTTTGGACCAGAACGTCTGGAAGTGGCCCTTACACCAACGCGAGCGCTGCTGCAGTGCCTGCCGCACCTCAACAGGCGCTTCTCCTGTTGCCAGGTACTCACAGCAGTATCGGAACTGCCACCCGTGCCTTTTCTGCACAATCAGCAGCAGCTTGAATGTCAACTACCAGTAGGCTCTGCATGGCCGAGTTTTATGGAATCAACCCCGCCCGTATCACTCTACACACGCATCACATCGAGCCTTGCCTATCGGACAGGGATTGTAGATTAAGGACGTGCACGCACAATGATCAAGTATCGGTTGGTTCTTGAAGCACGCGTGGACGCGGGTTGCGGAAAGCGATGCAGAGTCCCTTTGGAATCGCCTGCAAAAATTTGTGCAAAACATCGGCTGTATGCAGCATATTTCTAGTCAACATGGCAGTTGGTCAAGGCGGGGCACGCACCATGCGCATACCAAGCTCCCAATCCTCAGTGACGGACTCAGTCGGGAACCAGTCGCACATCTGCAGAGCGCGACTCCTGATGATCATGTTGGTGCCTGTGAGCGAGATGAAGCCCAGCGCGTCCATGCCAGGTTGCATCTTCTCCCAGAACGGAATGTTCTGGTGGTTGAAGATGTCGGCGTTGCTGGCGTTGTACATGAGCTGAGGGGAGAGCACGGCTCCAATGTTGTCGCCGGAATCAATGTAGGTCATCAGCGTTATGAAGAAGCTGTTGCGCGAGCAGGTTTGATCTGCGTCCAGCAGACACATGACCTCGGACAGCGGGATGTTGGGCGAGCCGTCCTCGTTGGCCTCCGCAGGGTAGACGTGCTTCAACGTGTGGTTCAGATTCTCCGACTTTCCGTTGGTGGTCTTGCCCTGGCCGCGCTTCCTCCCCGTCACGTAGACGACACGGTCAGACTCCATTTCGGTGATGAAGGCACGCTTCTTCGGGTCGTTGCCATCATCTGCGTGCGAGACAAGTGCAAAACTCAGACTATTACATCATTGACAGATCTGCATGCTCATGCTACCGCCGATGTCCAAAATGTGGGTGTCGTAAACATTGGACATATCGCTTTTGAGACGCCCAAGCGATTGCCAAAGTGTACCTTGCCATAGCTGACAGCTGGGACCACAAAGTATAAAATGTGCAACTTGTAGCTAACGTCCTGTGAGTGGCTGTAGTATGGCAGCTACTGCTTTGCTGCCACCTAGCTGTTCCCCCCCGGTCGCCACGACTTGCATGGCACTGTGCATGTGCATACCGGAACCTGTTGAAGACATCGCGGGTCATGCGCAGGGTCGTAGGTTGAAATCAGTGGTTTGTGGTCATGCGGCAAGCACTGCTGGCCTGTGCAAGGTACACTGCCTCGTGAACGGCGAGCAGAGATGTGCAATGTCGGCCTGGGAAAAACGCACCACAGAGGTAGATCGTCACATTGCACCCATACGGAACGACGGCCTGGTGGGCTGCCATGACGGTGCGGCGAACAATCGCCACAGATTCTTGGTAACATGGAATGAGGACACGGATGTTGTACCGGCGGCGGAGGCCGAGCTTGCCAGGAGCGGTTTTGGAGTCACCGAGGACGATGTCAGAGTTGTCGGGCTTAGCAATGAGCCACACGCCGTAGAAAACGATCGACGCGGCTCCCATCATCTCGATGAAGAAGATGAGGATGCCGTACCAGAGCAGGGCCCCAAGGTCGGCGAGAGAGAACCAGATGCGTGCCGCCGCGTAGCCAATCATCGTGAGCACAAAGAGGACGAACAAAAACAGGCCAAGCCAGTCGACATGGCTCCTCTTCTTGTGCCACTTGTACGTGCTGGCCTCGAGCTCTATCTCGCGGCTGGTCAGAGGCCTGCACAGCAAGGGCATGAGCTCACTGATGAGGCATGTCGCACATGTCCCTCACAGACGACATGCAGACTTTTTATGATCTCAAATAAGTTCAAGTTTCCCTTGCGTATGCAAATAAGGCCAACGGGATACTTGATGCCAGTCTGACCAGGCAACCATCCCCACAAGTTACATGCATCGTTTGGCTTGCAACGAGTTCAATCACATGAAGCCAGCCGGGCAGAGGGGGGGGGAGGAGCATACGGACAGCTGCGCATGTAGCGGGAGCGAGGAGAACCGTAAGCGGGGTGCTCACGATCGATCGCGATCTGTGCGATCTCACGCATGCGGTCGTTGCGGCCTCTCCCACCTCCTGGGCGCCTGCTAACTTCATCGTCGTCGGGCGTGAGGGTGAGATCTCCGTCCAGGGTGCTGGCGCTGCTGTCGGACGCGATGGATGACGACCCCAGGTCCTGGCAAACAGATGCCTCGGGGACGGCCTTGCCGAGGCGCTCGTTCTGGGCCAGCATGTACTGGCCGCCACGGCGGTTCGAGAGCATATCTGTCTGCGCATGGGAGCTCTTATCCAGCCGGTCCCGCTGCTCGAAGAACGCAGCCTCCAAGTTTGCTACTGCTTGCTCGTAGATCAGATTGCGCGACTTTGGCGACGCGCCCTTCACTGCAGCAAGCTCGATGGATGACCGTTTGCCCTTGTTCAAATGGATCTTTCTAGAAATAGAAATACACATGTGCACAGTTTGTTGCGGCACACAACCGAGTGTTTAAGCCATTGTCATCAAGCCAGCCAAACATGGTGGAGACAGCATCTGGTTGGTAGAGCAATGCCGCATTCATGGATGCTGCTGGTGCTTGTACCGCATGGCGCGTCTCGCTTGCCATTGCACCAGTGGCGCAAAACACAGCGGATACACACACAACAATTGTGAAACTGCATATCTGCATGCTCAGCTGCTTTGTCGCCACTATCCATGCAAATGGACAACATGACATTCATGTAGCGCTCGCCAACATAAGATGGATGCGGTGCTTTGCACCCAATGAGTGCTCATTGCTGTATTTTGTTGTTCCATTGCTTCAAAAATAAAGATTCATTGGCAGAAAGAAACTGGACAGAGCTCGGCAAGCACGTTAACAGCTGTAACAACTTCTCTTGCGAAAGCAGCGTCTTGGCGGGGATAGTTAGTGGCAATGTAGCGATGGAATGTGATCACTTACAGCGTGGGGTCAAAGGCGCGCTAGCGAGGGTGACTATTGGGCTCGTCTGTCCAGACTCCCAGGTGTCTCCCGACAGTCCAGCCAAGCGCTGTTCTTCCTCAAGATCCGCTTGCTTGGCTTGCAGCTCAGCAAGCAGGGCGTCCAAGTTCTGAGTGACATCCTCAGTGATGCCCAGAGCTCCTGTGTTTGCAAGCTGTTCTCTTGCTCCCGCCAACTTTGTCAAGCCGTCCTCTATTTCCTGCCTCTCTCTGGCCTGCAACGGATTCGATGTCCCATAAATTTTTGGCCCCGGCTGGCAAACCAAGCTGTCCCTTTTAGTTTCTATGACCCAACATGTTGACCACGCCTTCAGTGCATGCCCCGCGCCAACCGCATACCCAAGGGAACACGTACTCAGCAGCAATATGAACGCCTAACTGCAGGAGAGCTTTCGTGGTGCGCGACAACCAAGGCGCACATCTGCAGTTTGGAGTCCCACGCCAACCTATCTCATGCATAGTGGCCTCCTTGTGAACGCGCCACCCTGTCGACACACTCATACGTCTGTTGACAAGCAAGGAACGTGGAGCTGCCCCTTGGCATTGACAAATATCTCGAGATACGTATCTCGTGTTCGACGATTGTGCTTGCGTCGTGCGAATTCTGCTCCAATTGCCTCGTGTCTTCCATGAAAACGTGAGGCTATTCTTAACGCAAGCGACTGGACCAGATGAAAACAAGCGCCGAACCAAGCTGTCGCTACTTCTGCCGAGCTGCCGAGCTGCAGACGGTGGGTGCGCTCGTCGGACCGGAAGCTCTCGAGTTTGTAAGGAAGCGTTTCCGTCAGCTGTCGGCTGTGAACAGCAACATTGGAAAACTGGTTCAAAAGATATGCTCTTGCAGCTTCGCCACGATAACGATACCAGCAAAATGGCACCTTATACATCACTCGACAATGACAGAGGTGTTCCCGGTCGACCGATCCGACAAGCGCACCGACGACTACAACCCGTAGCTCCACAGAAGGAAGGAAAGACGCTGTCAATTGCACCACTGAAAACGATTGGAAGGATTGTCATTTTGTGGATCGCCTTGCATACTCCAACTCGCATGTCTGCTCAGCCTGTCTTGTAAATCACGCCGTTGTCGTGCGTCAAGAACTGGTGTCTGAACCTCGAACCTTGGGCACTACAGGGTTGAAAAAGGGAAGTGCCACAGCTGAGAAGTACAAGAGGCTTCTAATCACGATCAACACGCTTCTAGTTTCCATGACTTTTAGCTGTGACCTATCGGTCCACTTCCCACCCTATGCGTAACCTTTCCCCCAAGCTCTCTTCCATCCCTAGCGCATGTGCCCAGACATTGCAAACCGTCCGTCGTTGAGTTCTCCGGAATCATCGTAGAACAAAATTCTGAATCCAAGAACGAAACGCTATTGTTGACATGCTCACGGTCACGACTAAACCACCAGCTTGAAGAGTTGCGAGCTTCACCTCTTCGTCCGGCTGCAGAAACCCAGACACTGGAGACTCACGGGCTGGAGTCAAGGGCGGTGTAGCACCCTTTGACCGAGTCACAAAAAGTCTTGGAAGCCCAAAGGCAAGTGGGGAGGCTGGATACGTGACTGCATCGGGTGTGCCCTGTCCCCGGGGCAAGGAATCCGTGGCAGAAGGGTCCATCGCGGCGTCCTGCAGGCCGGCTCCTTACAACTCACTGCTTCCACATCAACGATAGACTAAACGTATCCTTAGAGCAGGGGCTTATTGTCGATATCGTTGGGGTAAGACTCGCTGATCTGTGCATGTCCACTAAAGTCCGATTGGAAACGGTGGATGAAGGTGCTGAACAACGTTGCGATGGCGAGAAACATCCAAACTTGTGACGATCACCGTCTTGCGGGAACAAGCGGTCTGGCGAGAGATACTCGGGACTCTATGTTCTGCGTTTCGCTGCATTTTGCGCTGGGAACCGCCCCCACATGACACGACATAAATTTGTGGTATGAGCACACAACACAGGGAATCCCGCGATGCCGTGTGGCCGCAATTGAATGGACAATTCCTTGGTGAGGACAAGTACATAGCTTCCCAGCGCGCACGTCAGTTCGATTGCGAGAATGACGCATGTTCGCAATTGCAACGCTGTTTTTCCGGTCACAGAAGACGGAACGGTTTGTTACACGTGCTTACTATGTACAAGTGTATCCACTCCCCAATCGATTAACCGAATCCGAGTTGCTTTTCAATCTTCGCTGGATGCAGAAGTACTTTTACCAGGCAAGTTTGCGCGTCTTGTGTTGTCCGTCCCGAGGCCGAGAAATTGGTCTTGAACGGCAGACGCGCACATAACCGTCTTCATCACTTGCCATCGCATCACAGCATCAGTGCGTCGAATCTGTGTCACATCGAACTGGGTGCATATCTCAATGTCGGCGTCGTGTAAGATACTGCATATATTCCGCGTGTTGCTATAGCTATGTTGTTCTAGATATCGTGTTGTGTGGACAACGTACCAAGAAGCATCCACCATGCAAGGTGATCGGTCCTCTTGTCGTCCGTTGATGAGCTCAAGGCAACAATGCTAAGGAACTCCACTGAATGGAACTACCGCGCTTGTGGTGCGCTCTCTGGAACCATCGTCCCGGGGGTTTCCAAATCGCAATCGCAATCACGAGACATTCCCGACTCTGACAGCTCCCCAGCTACCATGGCGGCGTCTTACATGTTACTTGCGTGAATACGATTGTTTGAAATGGCAACGTCTGTTTCATATGTACGTCTCGATGTATTCCGGTCAAAACATGAGCGTGCGCGCACGTTCTGCACGACGTCCGGATCTGACGTAGATCGACAGGAAATCACTAACGTCACCTCAAAGACTATCGTTACTACGGAGTGGATAGGCAGGGTATTACGGATGTAACCAGAGGGCACTTCACCTGGATGTTTGGAATGGTGTTGCTTGAGCACATGAACCTTTGGACGCCCCATATGCATGTAGATACAGCATGGGGGGGGGGTTCCCATGCATGAGGCGAACACGCATGTGAAAGTGTGGGGAAATGGGGCTTGTCGTTTGCAATTCTGTCAGCACAAGCTTATTGGCGAATGGCAACCGCCCATGTCAGCCAGGGACCTCACTGCGCAAGGTACAAATCACTCGGAAGTCGACGCCAGTGCATTACCCAATAGCTTTGTTAGGAAATCCACCATTACAAACCAGAGTCTCAACATCAGCAAAGAGGAATGCGAACAGAATGACAAGTGGTAAGGAAGTGTTTTTGGCTTCTTGGAGGTGAAGCTTGCGTTTGAACAGCTCGATGAAAGTCTGCAGAAAATGCTCAGTTTCACCACTGTGTGGTATGCAGAGTTGAAAGAGAAGTCAACAGGAACCCTCTAATGCATTCTATTGGAGTGTTAACATACCTTGCGTCTCTGAAACCGTCTCTGAATCAGGAGTATACGTTGAGGGCCTTCAACCATGATCGCCTTGTCCTCACCATGCAAGGGGATCTGTACTCCTTTGCCATTCCTGTGCATCTCAACCTAGCTTTTCCATGCACCATTCCAAGGGCTAGCCAGTCAACAGGGACGTTTCTCGATGTCTCTCAATGAGGCTACGCAGGGTCCTAAAATTTAGCGGTATTTACGTTGTGGGGCTGTGGTGCGAGTGAGGTAGCGACTGGGAAGCTAGCCATACATCGAGCTCAATTGCTTGAGCAGATGCTGTCGTCCCAGTAGTGCTATGAGTGAGGTGGTAGGAAAGAAAGCGGGAACCAGCAGCGAGCCAACACGATTGTACTACCAAGCTAATGACACCAAGGCCATGTCTGTCAAGAACTGCGGAGGGGGGCAGCCCCCCCAGAGCCCCCAGAATGCCCCCATCGTACATGCATGTGAGATGTACAATCATTGCCGCCAGCTGGCTTTGCATTTCTCAGTGTTAAAACAATCATTCTCCTGAGACAAGGCCTCGACCGCTACGCGGCCTCAGCTCTCGCAGTTTACTTTCGTTAGTTTGGTTGGACCACGCCTGTGCCTGTGACTATGTGTGCCTGTGAGCTTGTGAATTGAACACATCTGACTGTGCTTTCATTCCGAATGTTGAATTTCTGTTATGCTTCAACAATACGACATGCAGCAATACAACCAATTTCCTTAGATATCTCCCTTATCTGAGCGTCTTCCGCCATTACGTAATCCGTGTTGCATGGAATGTGCGAGCGTGTGATTCATGGAGAGTTATCACATGGGGAGTGCCGAGTTTAACAGACAACCGGCCAACATAGAGGAAGGAAGTCTCACAGATCAAGGAGACCAACATGCCCCAGAAGTTTGCAACAGTATGTGGTTTCTGCAAAGGCAAAACTTGAAGTCAGAACTGAGCGCGAGGGCACGAGAGAACTTTGCTACAACAAAGCAGATCAAGAAGAACGGCGCTTGCTAAGCAGCCAGCCGCAGTGAGTTTCGGCCCAAAAGCAAGAGGATATGCCAGCTGCAGTGACGTTCATCATCACACAATCACTCTGGTACTTGCCGGCCCCGTCTTCCAAAATACCCTTGCTGCCCATCATCGAACTTGGTGACCTCTTGCTTTTGCGTTGGACCGGGATATTGTCATGCTTTGGACAGCTAGCTGCTGCACTACCAGTCACAGCCATGTCATACCGCCCCACAACACTCCTTGCACTGGCACCAAACGACCTGCATGTCGCGTCGGAATCCAGCCAAGCTCATAAGCATGCCTGTCGTCTGCAGATGCAAATGCTGATAAAATAAATCATGTAGGCTCTGGGCTGCAGCAAAAAACTGACTGGAAACAGTGAGGGCACGAAACGCTTTAGAATAGCCAAGGGAAACAAAAGAGGTTCGGGTGGGTGGGAGACTGCTGCTTGCTAGCGTACGTCTGTGAAAGACGCCAATGGACAAACTATGCATACCCAACTTCACACAGCTATAAAATTTTGTACCCAAACAGACGCTCCCAAATCCCGCTAGACACTCTAACGTGCAACTGTCCCACGCCAAATGTGTCCCATTGATCACAGCAACCTCCCACACACACAGGCTCACAAGCATGTGCTGCTGACTACAATCAATATGCTCATGCGCGTCCCAAAACAGTGCCAGTCTCTTCCAATCGACAATCAATCATGCCCACGGCTCTGTCACCGAATGCTGACATGATCCATGAGCCATCCATGAGCCATCAGGCCTTTTGGTAACTTCTGACCTTCAACTTGCTCTCATGACTCGTGAAGTCCCGGGTGATTTTGCATCTCCCCCAGCTAGAGCGTAGCTAGGCTGAAGGAATTGTCACGTGCAAGCTAGCAACTGTTTTGATTGCCAGCCATTGTACAGATGTAGCGTGGCTGATTGTGAAGTGAAAACGATATGACGACTGCTGTAGGACGACATATGTGTGGCACACTATGCTTGATCTTGTCTCGGTGGTGTGCTCCAAGCCTCGTGAGTGAAAATGGAGTGCGCTCTCAAAGGTTCGAGGCTTAAGGTTTCCAAGAAAAACACCAACTCATCACAGACGTGTTGATCGGGAGTGCAAGCAAGCTTATGCAGTGCAGGCGGAAGACTGCCGCCCGATGCAGAGTGCAATGGGCAAGGTTGCATGGCACGCATGGCTGAAAAGCACACAAGGGCCGTCCTCAATAATGATTATGCTGTATGGTAACAATACCAACAAACGAGTATCTTGGGAGCATGACTTCATTTTGAGTATTGTCTTACAAAACGCCTGAAAAATTAACATATTTCTCCATGTACATTTGGCGGCAAGTCCAAAAGCGTGACCGTGACTGACCGTTTGTTGGTATTGTGTCGGTATTGCACAAGCTTTGCAAGTCTCAGTCATGGTTGCGTCACAGCAAATATGGAATGCATGAGAGGATATTCAGCGGAATAGCCTTCCTTCTTTGATAAGGCTCGCCTTCCCTGCTGAAGTGCTCGCCGCCGCACTGCAAAGGCGGTTCTGCTGCAACGCTCCAGCATAATGAAGAATGCCATGCTGCTTAACTCTAAAGTAGTCTAGGACCCGATCACCGAAGAACGGTGCGGGAATCCACGGATTTACATGCTTTTGACACTCCCCCGATGTCATGTTTCATTGACATTCAACAGCTTCGAGGACCTCAAGGCCTTGGGTTAACACTTGGGATAACAAAAGGGATAACAACACACCAGCCCTATGGAACACTTACACCAGCTTCACATCCCATAGTGCTACAGTTGCGTCTCTACTTGCCGATGCAACGCAACTTGACTTCAGGTCAAATGCGACTGCTGCAACGGTAGCTCGATGGTAGTTGAGCACAGCAAGCAGCTTTCCAGTACGGACATGATACATTCGAGCTCGTCCATCCCAACCCCCAACTGCAAATATGCGGCCATCTTGCCTTACTTGAATATCAGCAGTGCCCTTCTCGGCCATCCTAGACCTATGTGCCACTTGCAACTCGCCAGCACTGGGAATCAACCTGCTTGTAACAATGCATGCATCGGCTGAACCAGTCATGCAAAAGATCTTTGCCACGCTGCACGAATCACGCGGAACCTGTGGACATCTGGGTTGCTCACTCCCTTGCTCATTATCTCCACTCGCATACATTGTCTCACTGCCAGCGTCCTCGCGATTTCCTTCATGGCATGCAGGGATGTCCATCCTTGCCGCATTGCCATCGGTTGTTGGTCGTTCACTGATTGGCTCCGTGTGTCTATGCTGCGGTGTACAGGCACCAAGTGCCATGATGGGCTCAGGATGAGCTTGGATTGACGCCAGCGGTTGCTTTGGATGTCGAAGGTCATATGCTACCAAGTGTCCGCTTTCAAACCTGCGGAAACAGCCTCGGTTAGAAATCTCCTTTTTTAACCAACAGAGCACAAACCCGCACTTGTGGCTGGCAGGCTGCCACGTGCATTGTCAACGCCGCCTGCTTTTGGCTGGCGTATTTTCATTTTCAACCAGGCGCCCTGCCAATCATTGGCTATCTCCCAAGAGAACTCCCTTTCCTAGCGTATAATGTGCACACATCATGTGTGACATGGTCTGCTTAGTTGCATCGATGCACTTGGTGCATTGCACTGTTTTCATGTCAGGGGCTTTCAATGGAGCGCACCCGGCCAATAGGAGGGGTTCGGTTGTCGATGGAAAGCAAAGAGCCATGGTCATCCCGTAACTGGACTTGGGTATGCGAACAATCTCGTCTCCACTGTGCAAATCCCAGATCGTGGGACAGGCCGGGTCTTCTCCCGCCGCTGCTACAGCTGAAATCGGCAAGCACCCGAGTGCGGCCTCTGTCAGCGCCATTCGACAAAAATGGTAGCTCCTGGTCGAAAGCGCTATACGTTGCTTTCCAAGGTATCCATCCGAGGACACATCCCAACTTATGATCGTGCCATCACGTCCTTGACTCACGAGCTCCGCTGCAGTGCGCGACGACGTGAACGCGACGTGCACGACCCCCGCATCAAGGGTGTGAGCTTGGTAATGCTTGCACCTCGTGGAGTCAGAGTCCCATGCACGGATTATTCCTTTCGAATCACCAGAGTACAGCCTGGCCTCGCTTGGATGGAAGCAAACGCACTGTGCGTCGCTTCCATGGCCCCGAAACACCGTGGCAGGTTGCATAGGGGTTGAGCTGGGCATCCTGAGTACAATTTACATCGACAAAGACCTCACCGAAAGCATTAATTAGTACTACAACACAGCATGTTCTATAACGTGCAAAACTCGCTGCTACGGGTCATGTAGCCTCGTGGCCATAGGGTCGAGGCTATTGCCCAAACTTGTCAACAACACCGACAACATTTATGAGTAATGTGTCACAAGAGAAGACGAATGAAATTATTCACTCTCAGTGGGTCTCAAACAATAAACATGCCGCGACATGAGGGTAATTGAATGTACCCTGAGAGTATGATGGAAGCAAGGCGCTTCAGAGATAGGGTATCAAGATCTCAAGAGCACATGCTTGGGATCATCCATCCATCCAAAGTAGAGCGAACTCCCCTCCTCATCGCGATGATGGCAATCTGCTATCTCAAGACACAGTGACACATACTTCCCATGTCCCCCTTTCTCTTGGGTGCCACGAGCGCCAGTACTTTGATAAGACCGCAACTACTGTTAAATGATAACATGATAACATGTGCCATATCCATGCACATGTTTCAGACACCTAGTTATTGCATTCTGTGAAGAGCAACTCATTCTGTGACTTGTTTGCCTGCGCCTTAGCCAGCTTCTCATCCTTTGTGAGGAACCCACGGCCGCACCAATGGCCCACCATGGGACGTGCACTCTCGTCGTCCAAAATCCAGGTGCCATATTTGCTGTGCGTGACAAAACCATGCTCCCGAATTTCATCAAGCATCAGGTTTCCCCTGCAACCAGACTCACACATTAGAATGTGCGATAGAAAGCGCAATCAGTGTAACAACGAGGGCCACTTGGGGATCATGAGATGCACAGGATCTCCAGGAAAACACCCATGCTATAGTCAGCAAAGAATCTTCAGAGACCAGTGTCTCGATGCTGAGACTGACTTCAGGATGTATGTTAAGAAAGTGGTCGGTGCTCATTGCAGGGAGCAGTGCTTCGCCAGACCGTGTGATTTGCGGTTCTAGGTGCCCGAAAATGCATGAATTTTAGGGACAAAAATGGGGGCGAACCACAATCTGGAGGGCTGGTGAGCTCATTCAACTGGGAACAGGGGAGCGCACAGCTTGTCTTCAATGAAGCCTCCCTTAGATACACGAAACCCGCTGAAGATAAAGTTCCGATAGTACTCAGTCTGCGGCAGGCAAATCAGTGCTGTTTGTGCTCGCAGAAAAGTATAAGTCATTCGGGCTGTACAAAAACGTCGTTGACTGCCCATTTCTTGGTTCGGCACGTACACATTTAGATAAACAAACAGCATTTCTGGTACCAGACATACTCTGTTGTACAGGCTTACACGTCACATGTAATGACTCCATTAGCGTGCTGCATGAGAGACCTCAGGCTACTTTGCCAACACCAGACTCTCAAGCAACTGGACCTTTTCCTGCTAAGCAATGCTGTCTGCGCTTTAGACCTGAGGAAGGTTCATTGCAACAGCAATCTCCCAACAGAATTCAGCCCTAACCATAAGCCACGGCTGTGAGCGATGTCCTGAACCGTTGCAGCCCACGGGAACATCTGCGGTAATCGCACGCTGCCGCTACAAAACGGCCATGTGTAATACAATGCCCACATGTCCATGCGTGCTGCGCTGACAAGAATATCTGGGGATGATTGATGGATGATCGCTGGTGGATAGCAGGACTCTTCCAGCCGCAGTTGTATCGGTCGCAGTATGTACAGAGCCTCACACACTCAATATCTTCCAAGAATTGTTCGTGTAAGATCATCAAGCGGTGGGTCCAACAATCTCACCTTTGCAACGTGAGTGCTGTCCAGCCACTGTAGCATTGGAACGATGCGCTGACCGTGTAATATACGGGGCGTGGCAGCCTTCACCCAGTCTTCCTTAGGAGCCATACACGGTTTCAAGGCCCCGCTGAGACACCGAGACTGGATTCGACGCGCATGCATCATGGTACTGCTAGTGAGCAGGCTGATCATGTTCACTGAGTCCTCCTCTAGCAGAATGCGCACCAACGGCGCCACATCCACGTGACGCATGAACGCACGATCATGCTGCACTCACATATGCAGGCGTCAGCGACAACCAGCCAACACCAGCTGACCAGCTTTCGCCTCGAGTGGACAGTGTGCACATGATCCAACATATCAAGGACCAAGACCTTATGCAGACGCAACAGACCAGAAACGAAAGGCGTCAGCCTCTGCGCTTGCAGAGGCTGTGGGAATGGTGGGGAGACGCCTTGTCTCCTAACACGATGCGGGTTAAATGCTGTGCAGGCCCGGGAGCTGGTGGCCAATGCGGTGGAGTGTCAATTTATCATGGGAATCTTGCGGTTAGCGGTTGGCTCAAGCACTCGAACCAACATAGTGCTGTTGGGGCGCTGGCAAGCCACACATAGATATAGTGCGGTACATGGGCAGCACAGCGTCATAGGGCATCGAATGGCATTCAAGAAATCCGCTTTGGAACATGGTGAGACACCAATTTCGCTGCGTGCCTGGACCGATTTTGCAGCATATGGCTGGATTTTGGTGATGTGTGGAAGGCCCGTGTCCTGGCCCAGAAAGAAATGTCCCATGGAGACCGCTTGCACAATGAGCCTTGGATGCCGTTTGTCAGGCTCACAATGCAGTGCTGCAAAAGAGTATGTCTGAAATAGGCTTTTGATACATTTGCTGTATGTTCCGACTCTGTAATCGCGAGACCGCTGCCAAATTACTGCGTCAATATTGCAGCCATACCACTCTGAGCGGACGGCAACGAGGGTCAGCGTGTTCAGCATAATGCAATCATACACCACTTTGTGCGCGACAGCGAACAGCTGCAATTTGACGTGTCGCAAACCAGCAGAAAACCTTGGTGATTGCTCAACGAAGGCTCTGTTCGAACCACCCTTCACTGTTTGCTTGGCTGAACTGGGAATGTTGCTGGGATGACGTGTATGCGAGGACCATAGGGAAGTGCTGGGATGCTGTGTAATGGATATCTGAAGATAGGTCGAGCTCTCGTGATCGTTTGACCCACAATGCACATGCTGTGCACTGCTGAACTGGCCGCAGAAGCAGCGGATACAGTCGTAACGTCACCTGGGCGTTGATGAGTTGGGACCAACGACAACCTGGTTGGTGGTGAGTCGTAACCTTGAATTGCATGCAACACAAAGCTGGTGCCCCCCCAGACCCTGTTCATCAACAGCGACGTTGGCGATAAGCACAACCCTCCACCCGGCGAGTTATACAGCGTTCAGGTGTGCGGTCACGCGCATCATGAATTCCCTGCCGAGGTAAGTTCGGCTCAGGACACACCTGCACAACGATGACAAAAGGCGTCTGGACAAATGGAAGCGCAGCCTTCACAGCGAACCCAAAGCCCTGCCGTTCGTCGAGTTCCAACAGTGTGGTGTTGCGAAAACCATTTCCTGGGGTTGCCTCATCCACTAACTTCTGCAGGCGACGCTTGTACTCGACATAATGCTGGATAAAGTCCTCGTCGATGACTCCTGCATGCATCGTTTAAGTTGCCGGGCCAACCTACGCCTGCCCAGCCAGCCGGACATGGAAAGCTTGCCCAAAATAAGAGTGGGTTGTTTGACAGGATAAGATTGGCAAGATTGTTGACATTTCTTGTGGTTGAGAAGTCAATGAGCCCTCAGCTTGTGCTCGCACCTGATCGGTAGGACTTGACCGCTTGTCTAGAATTCTTTGCCAGTGGGTCTCTCACTTTGAATCCGTCGCAGACGAGGATTTTCTTGCACGCTATGATATCTGGTGCAAAGCGGAAGGTGTCTACTGTTGCTTCAATCAGTGCAGTGCCAGGATTGGATGGGACTGGGGATGTTGTGAGTATGAGGGTCAGCAAATCGGTAATAGGGACATCTGTCCTGAAGGACGAGTCAGATTTTTGACAAGATGCAGATTCTTTGGGCGAGGCTGTGGATTGCCGCCGTTTCGCACTCTCGTCTGATGGGCGCTTTGCGTAAATGAAGATGGTAGCCCCTACAGCCGTCAGCAAAACAGCAACGCCACATAGAAGGGAGACATCCACGCGAGAGAAAGATAATAGTGAAATGTTCCAAGAATTTTTCTGTCCGCCTGTCATTGCAAATTTGACAGGCTGGTTGAAGGCCGAGGGTGTGCGGATGGCGATAGGGGTGTAAAACAAGCCTTTGAGCTAAATCGGGGAACCACCACTCTGGCAATGGCAGGTTCGTCGTAGTCTGAATCCAGTCCAATATGCCCTACTGCAGAACATGTACCATGCATGCAGGCAATGACCTGTTTGTGTGCTGTGTGCATGTGCATGTGTGAAAGACGAGCGAGGCTAACCCTATTCGCGAGAAACTTTGTGGCGTAGACAGTCCCAATCGATTCGATGCAAAGGGCTCGAGCAAATAGATATGGCAACAACATGGAGACACCTTATCGAAACGTCGATCGTGGCGAACCAGTCCCTAATTTATTCGAAATACATCCAGCTTGCCACCATCCGACCAAATGGGAAACCTTCAGTGCGTACAGTAGTTTTCAGGTGAGAGTCTCGTCTGCAATTTCTCGCTTGTGTGTCGTATGCGTGACGGTGTCCATGGCAGGGTTGAATCAACTATCTGCCACATCACCGTCGTGTCAGCTAATTGCGTGCATGACGACGTTCGTCACTGCATCGTTGCCGTGGAATACATAGGCAAGGGATGGGCATGGACCTGGCACTGTGAGGGCATGATTGGTTATGCAATCATTAGGGTCGAGGGGCCACTTGAAAGTACAGTATCGGCCTTGACAGGAGCCGATGACAGGGTTTCGTGAAACGATTTGAACCTACAAAGACTACATAGAGCTCTGCCTCATAGAGTTTGAGCTGCTTCTGTGCGTGCAGGGGCTTTCAACAGGATACAAATAATCTGACGTTTGTGACGGATACTCGGAGCGAGAAAATTATTGACATCGCACACAATCCCTGTGCGCAAGTGTGCTGGTACTTCCCAGAGTCAAGGGAACAATATCGAATAGATGGTCAGGTGAAAGTTATCAATGCAACGCATCAGGATGATCACTTGCAGCTGGTGCGCATTTTGCCAGGTGTCACCACTCGTCACAGCTTACATGATAGCATGCTTACATGCTTACAGGTCACATGTCGCATGTCACGCCACACCTTTGGCTGGACGTGAGAGCGTTCATGCATACAGTAAGATGACTTGCCTGAATTCGCATTTGTTAATCATTAAGGTCAATCATCACAGATGGAAGTGCATCAACGCTTGAGGGACACGGATCCCTTAGCTCAGTTGGTTAGAGCACTGTGCTAATAACGCAGGGGTCAGCAGTTCATGTCTGTTAGGGATCAAACGCTTGGGGTTTGGAGGCCCTTCGAGTGTGTCTACGTAAGCGTAGTGCTCGCTTGCGTGGACCTAGAGTGCTTTCCGATTGATATTGTTTTTTTTTACTTTTTCAGAATTCGCATTTGCTACATGTCTGTGCTGCTCCTTAGCTGCAGGGGGCCAGCATGACAGGCTTTTGGGCAACCGCAAGATGTGTTGAATCTGAGCAAGCCTTGTGACACCATACTGATCAGATGCTATGGATCGCACTTGTTCTGCATGTGAGCAATGCAAGATGACAGGAACTTATTGCAGACATGAAAGCATATTGCCAGCTATGTTCGGCAAGCGCCGCATGTCAGGTGCCGAATTGTGAAAGAGCCACGAGTTTTTGCATGGATATGCTCTCTACAGCGAAAATTCAGAACATGAGCGTGAGGGGGAGATCACAAGATGTCACGTTGCTACCTGTTGGCCTGCAGGCTAGGAAACAAGCATGGCAGAAGCTTTCTGATGGGGCTCGAGCTTCTTTCGCGTGGCCTGAACCAGGAAAGACACGGGTAGAAGATGAGAGTCTTTTCTCCCCGGCTATCAAGCCAGGCCAGGCATGCACTCTTGCACGCTGAAACACTGCTCGAAAGTGTCTGAGAAGGGAGGTTGCAATACAATCAGCAACGTCTCAGCAGCTATCTGTATGTGCTCGACGCCGTCGATGCACCTGCTAGGAATGCTACCCGGTGTCTGAGCACTGTTGCGTATAGCGATGTGTGTAGTGTGCCTGGCTGCTCAGGAGTTGAGTGGTGTGTGGTGTGACGTTGGAGTGTGCCTTGCTGCTCTTAGATTGCCTCTCAGTTCCGTCGCCTAGCTGTTGAGCATTGTGTGCAGGAGATGGCGCTTGAAACATTTGCGCTTGTGATCCTGGAAGCAGGAGAAGTGGACTATATCAACCTGCTGACAAACGCGAGAAAACATTTCAAACTTAGCCTCGCAGATGACACCTGGGCAGAAGAGAGTCTGAATCCGTGATCGCTCATCGAGCGTGCTTTGTGAGGAAGGAACAATTTCTGTCGACCAAGTTCGCGTAATTGATCCCTCCTGCACATTAGCAGGCTCCGTTTGTCAGATTTAGCGGGCTTTGTTTCCCGCCAAGGATGAAACAGGCCCTTATGATCTTTTGCCGCAGGCTTGCACCGGGGCAGTCCTGTCTGACGGATGGTAATGCGGCGTTGTCGTGGCATGTGGGGTTGTCATGGATACTCAATGGTGACGAGTCTGGCCATAATACCTTCTTTCCTGCATTTCGTGATAGCGATGAGTACATGGCGCGCACAACAAGGATACTCAGGGGCAGCCAGCCTTGTTGCTATTGAGCCTGGCCATAGATGATGCTGTGTGCTTAAGGTACCTGGCCGCGAAGAAGGGTTCCTGAGAAACGTTTTCGAAATATGCAAACTACTAGCGTGATGTGCGGGTGCCATGACAGGGCCCATGTGACTTTGCCTCTTGTTTGTTGCAGTGCACACAAACTGTGCTTGTTGATCGCGAGCATGCCTCAAGACTGTGACATGTAGCAAGTTCTGCACAGCGAAGATGCCTGTTTTCGCATCCACAAACATGTTTCTGGCCCTTGCGAACTCTGGCCATGTTGATTATTGTAGCTTCATCGCAGAACAATGGCGTCCATCATATTTTGGTTGTTGTATGTTGTTCGCCCATGCCAACTAGGAACTAAGCCCCGCCCCAACCGACCTGAATTCCGCGTCTGCATCTTGGTTGCCATCTAATAGCAAAGGACCCGGGCGCAAATCGGAAAATGTGCCAACGCCCGCAATATGCACTAGAGTAACAGCAATTGTAAGCATCGGCCACGCACAAGGCTCCATCAAGAACAGCCAAAGTGGAACAAAGTCTCGAGGAACGCAACTGAGAACAAACCAGACAGCGCACAAAGCCAAGGCCAGGGTGTAAGGACTGGCCAGCCCTGGGACCGAGTGGTCACAACCTTTGGGCCTCCGAGCGCGGCTGTGGGGCGGTATCGGCCTTCCTATGCCCTGGTTTGCAATTTATCCTCCTGCCCAGGAGTCCGCTTGCACGGATGGATACCGCCGTCTGGGCTGTGGCCCGTCAGCGTGGAATGACGTATCACGGTATATCACGAGAAAAGTATGACTGGACATGTCGATGTATGCGCAGCGTCTGTTTCTGCTCGGTGCATATTGATAGGAGCGCAGCATCATGAGGCTGCGCAACTATGTGACGCTGGAGGATGCCAAATGTTGGCCTATCTATATTACATGGACGGCATGGACGTTTCGAAAAGTGTCCGAATTTGGTATAATCGTCGTCAACAGCGACGAGCATCTACCTTGAAAAAAGTCAACGCCTGCTGAGCGTTTATAATGTCATGTTTCAAGTTATTATCTCGCAGACGAATGCCACCATGCGAATACATTTCAAAATCAATGTCGTGGTCGGCACCGAATCGGGGACTTCCTTTCAAGGACTGTGCACACGCGTACGCGTGCTTGCACGCGACATCGATAACACAGTGCCATCAAGCAGATTTCCGTACCTCAGCCTTCTCTCAACTTATCGCGTTTCCAACGTTGTATCTGTTCCGTAACCTTCGTGCGAGGGTACGCGACATCCAGATGTGCTGTAACGCCTTCATGCGCACGTGATGGATGTGACAAACCAGTGTCGAAAACGCAATATACGAACGGACGCACCCACGTATGTTGTGTCTGTCAGCATTCTTGACAGTCAATCCGTGGTCTCTTTACCGGTCCTTCGATCGCAATAGCAGCTACCTCGTGATATCGTCGTATGCGTTTGCAAAATCAAAACCTGTCGATTCGAACAATTGTCCGTGCACAGTTCACACGATTTCCGTGTTCGTCTCGGTACGGGATGTGGGACATCAGTCTCTATAAAAGGGGCAGCTCTAAATTGTGACCTGCTTTGTAATGTGGTGTACGCTGTCGGTCACCTTCGGTGCGCAGAACCTGCATTGGGAGGTTTGGAATGACCGTTGCGCACTTCAGTCAGTACTGCAACTTGAACCTTCCAGGTTCGCTTCCATCACAACACAGGCTTACACTTCAAGTAAGCCTTTTCAATAACGCAGGGACAGATTGGCAGTCGGTCGCCTCAATGTCTATAGTACTGTCTGAACGTGTGCTTTTTTCCGTTCGCTTGGCCAACTGTTGCAACTGCAAGCGAGCTACTTGATAATCTGCCACGAACAGTGGCAACCTGCAATCTGAGAAAGGCCACATGAATTTTTTTGTTAATTGATGTATACAACGAGGTGCTGAATGCCTGTCGGCATCATATCTATCGAGATAAGTGCGGTGGCGCTCGCTTAGTATCCATACGCAATTCGGACAGGACACGACAGCAACATGTCGGCTTACGGCGTACCGAGTATTTGGTAACTCAAGTTAGCGAGGAGATAATATATTCTTGCCTGAAACGAGCAACATGATCCCGATTCGCTCAGGCGTGACACGGGCCCTCATGATGCCAGGAGGAACATGCCTACCCGGGACAGGTGTGGTGCTCCACAACCTGACCTGAAGCCAAGGAATGATATGATCACTACGCAACATACCCTGACCCGGCTCGACTTGTGCAGGCGCCGTGTGTTTCAAATGATCAAGTAGGAAGCCGCAAAACGCAACGCACCGCACTTCAACAACAAAAAGCTGAGGCTGTCTAGGTAAAGCTGTATCGCATAGCGGCCAGGCTCAACCACGTGGGTGCACCCTGGAGAAACCAGGTGGCAACAATGGAGAATGCTGTTCCGAAAGCCAAAGCTGCCACGACGTCGGATTCCTGTTACACCTTTCTAGGCGCGCAAATTCCAAGAGAGCACTTTGACGGCAAGTTCGGCTCCTACTGGGGGACGATATGGACCCCGACTATATTTGGGACGGTTGTCGGCCTGGGCACAACAGTGGTCGTGGGGTTTTCAAACGGCTGGGTGATGTATGTCGCAATCCCCAACGTATTGATAACAATATCATGCGTGATAATACTGACGCTCACCACGTGTGCGCCATTTGCCGGGTCAAGCGAGAGAGCTCAGGTATGCCGCCCAACCATGAATATTATAAACTACTCTGTCAGCTGACATCAAGCTGGGACGCTACACCAGCTACGCACGCACGATCAATGATGTCCCTGTTAGATTAGGGATCGTCCGTGGCCAAAACATGTATCCTGCCTTGATAGCATCGGCAGGCACACTGGCCACGACGCCAATGTTGGAGTATGACCGATCAACCAGTTTGTCATATCCCACTGTTGCAGCAAAGCTAGCAACCCAGCGCTGCAAGGACCGTGGTGGAACACGACAGCCGGGCCCCGGCACAGAATGGAAGTTGACAAATGAGTGCTGACGTTGCGAAGCATTGATGAAGCAAATCTTCCGTGCACACCATATCCTTAGCGGGCGCCATTATCGCAAACCTCAGGTAGCTGCTTTGCCGGCTTGCCTGCGCTCGATATGTATCGTGTAACAGTGGGGCAAAGTTAGCGTAGTTGTTAGCTTTTGCGGCTTGGGTATCGCGTTGCTTCTGATTGGTCCCGCTCGTCGCCTGCCGTGCCGGCCGTACGTTCCTATGTATGATATGTTGTTACGCAGCGTCTTTATCACGAGATAAAGATTCGCCTGATTTGTTTGACATTGAGCAAGAGCACACTTGTCAGATGTATGTGCTGCAGCATCCCCGGGAAGGCGGCCTCTCATATACATCTTGTGAACGAGTGTCAAAGGATTGAAGCGTGCAGCTCAAGCATTATAAACGTGGCTGAGACTTGGCGGAAACCTCTACACGGCTGAGTTGATAATGAGTCCGTCACGGATCTGCCTGCCCTGAGCACCTGAGAGTCACATGCTTTGCGAGGTTTTCCATCCCAAGTAAAATTGAAGTTGGCAGTAATGTAATGCTGCAATAGTTGCGTGAGCCGATATCAACACAGGAAACCGCTAACCAGCATTCTGTCACAACAACTATCTCTTATTGCAGTACATAAAGGCAAACCTCGGCCGCCGCTGGGTTGCTCTTTTCAACCTCAGCAGGGTGGTATTCTACCTCTCGAGTGCCACCTGGAACCCGACACTTTTTTTGGCCCCCCCCTTGGGGCAGCCCCTGCTAGGAACGTTGACAGTCGTTCTCTACAATGCAATCGGCTACTTGCCATTCGTCTGCTGTGAGGTATCGCTGCGAAATCCAAAATGCTGGCAGTTGAGGTTGTCACGGCTGTCGATCATTGCGGGCTCGTGGCTGGAGTTTGGCTCGGACTTTGCGAGCGGCATCACCGCCATCAAGCAGAACTCTAAGATCCTGGGCGGCACGATCATGGCCGGAGGTGTGCCCCTCTGAACAGCTTAATTTTGCCTGCAGCTAACTTTTGCCTGCAACGCAGCACAAGCAACTCTGCATGAATTCACATGCGTTGAGGCAATGCCCCCCAAACTTTGTTCGGTGTCACTTCATGGTGCACCGGGCAGGTTACCAATCATCTGTCAAGCATAAGCCCGGGAAAGTGGCCGCTTGTAGTTTGCAAGGTACTTCAGACGCACATGCTCCATGAAGTCGCGGAGATGCCTGCATGCTGAACCAACAGAAACACACTGGCCCCCCTAACCTCTCAGCTGGGTAGGTTCGGCTCGAGGGTTGTTCTGATGTGAACAATGGCTGCGGGGTTGGCTGTCAGGCCTGGACATTGGATGAGGGGGCTTGCATAATGCTGCGGGGATTTCACCAATGTAACATCTATAAGGTCCGAAGGCCGTTCACTCAAAGCTGGCAATATAAGCTGACGAGACACACTCGCTGTACATTAGCATCCATCACTTTGAATGCGAGACAGCAGCAGCAGCGAGCAGTGACTGGACGCAGTACATTTTGCCTGCACGTAATGAAACTGCTCCTTGCCAACACCTTTTCATCTCGATGTCAATGTTGGAATTGCGCAGGACTGTGTTGTGGCGGACGCACCAGGTTAAACCATCCAAGGGTGAGCACGGGAAGCCGTGGAGCCTGGTTTTCCTTGCTCGTGTGATGGAACATACGATGCCAGCTGTAAATGAATGGTCTGCGCTGCTGAAAATGCAGCTTTCGGCAATGCAACTGCAAGGTTACCACATGGGGACACAACCGAAGACGAGGAAAAGGACCGAGCACAGAAGGGATGAATGTATACATAGCTCACTAGTCCTCAGGCTAGTGGATAACCTTACACGTACCATTTGCCGTGGGGGGTTTGCACCTCAGTGGTGTGAACATGCATGCAATCACAAGCGGTGACTGGCATCAGACGGATTGTGGAAAGCAGCGATTGTCTGATGGGCAGGTGGACCCCGTCATCCGGAGAGCGATAGGACAATTCTAGTGTCCCATAAATGTGCTATTCAGTTGATATGATCATCTGTATTAGCATCTATACCTTCACACCACGAGACGGTACATATGACCCAGGTAGCCAAGCTGCAGGTCTGAGCATATTGTTAGTTTAGGCCAGAGGTTGGTTGTGTGCCGTCCCGTTATGATACTCGGGGACATGCTGTACAAGCACCTCCGCTGATCGAGGGACGAAATTGTCTTGTTTTATCTCCATAGAGTTAGCGTTAGTCGTGTCTTATAAACAAATAAAATCTCGAGTGAGTGCTGTTGAAACCAAACAAATTCAGGCACAACAGTTATGTACCGCAAGTATCCGGCGCTGCAGCTGTTGCTGGGCTGGACCAAACGAGTATGGGTGACATGCAGGGGTGCTGGAGTTCATCATGAATGTGCACATCATCAAGTCAGGGCTTGTTGCTCAGGACAAGAAGCACATGTGGGGACACCTGATCCTGGAGATTCCGATCATTGTGTCGACCTCCCTCGCAATGAGGGCGTCCCACTTGCCGTTGTTGCATCAACCCGCGCACATTGTGTCTTTGTTGGCAACGTTTGTCACGTTCCTTGGCACATTTGTGTGGCTGTACATCTTGCAGCCTTGCATCTGGCCCAATATCAAGCCAAGTGCAATCTTGCCTCACACATCTCCGGACGACCCTATCAACCTCAGCAAGGACGCTCCAGCGAGGAGTTCTCGATCACCGTGCCAATTGCTGCCGTGCGCAACATAGAGAGTGAGGATACACTGCCCTCGCTGCGAAGTTGATCTGGTGGCTTGAGGTAACGTACGGTGACATCATAATTGTGACCGCAAGCCATGTTGGTCTGACTTCTGATGTGCCGTCCCGCGAGTGCACAATGGATATCGTACCATTCCGCACCGGACATGAGTAATACATTCTATCAAACACACGACCATCACGATGCCTGAACGGCCCGAGTATGAGAAGAGGTTGGGGTAGAGTGATACATGAGAAGAGAGTGGGGTAGAGTGATATAACCTCTGATTGCTTTGGTGGCGTACCCCTTGATCATCAGCAGAACATAAATTGATATTGTTTGCAAAAGGGACAAGGCCTGATGTAGGGCCTGATCTTTAGTACCTTTAGAGACCATTTGTGTTCATTGACCATTCGCCTTCACTAGCAACCCACTGCAAGAAACTGTTTCTGCTGATACCTACTGGTTAGGTAGCCCCTCTACAATGATGATTATGTTCCCAAGCAGTATTTGGAGTTGACAATGTCCATTACAACTCTACTGGGTAGTGTTGTAAGCAGGTACTTGATCGTATGGGCCTCTTTATTAGGCCCCTTTATTAGCCTCCTGTCCTGGCAAGTGCTATAGAATCAGTCAAACCAAGGAAATTTGCCTGTCCCGATACCAAAAAAGCTGTTGCGTTGAGTAATGTTTGTCTGGCCACCTCGCAAAGGTTGCGCGCCTGAACCTAGCCTCACCCTCCCGGTCCGATAGCTAACCCTGACCGCTCATCCCAAACACTGTAGGATTAATCAACGTCCCTAGATTTTTTTTTCTATCCAAACATCACTGCCATTACATAACCATCATCAGTAGATGTCATTCTTAGCTGTCGTACTTTCTGTTGCTACTATGTGGAAGGCCTGCCTAGTGGGATCGACACCAAATATTGTGGCGCACGTGGTTCCAGCATTGTAGACCTAGAGCGTCTGATGAATGATGTTGCCCCTTCTGATATAACAGCAATCAGAACTAAACTTCGACATACACCTGAAATTTGTGCTAGTTGACCTTCAATTAAAGAGGCGTTTGCATTAGCATATCGCCAAAAGCACAGAAAACTGGTAACGTGAATGGTGGCCACTGGCAATCACAAGCTGCCAAGTTGACTGTATGGAGCCAAAGATTGTACACAAGCCATGATCGCAAGTGGCTAGAATACAGATTCGTTTGACTCGGAAGTGTGGCTGTTTTCCCTGGTCAAGCGTTTGAAAATGGCAATATCCAGGTAATTTGCAGTGCAGTTGGGCCATTGCCCCCCCCTGGATCCGGGTTGGGATGGTCCTGCTCATCACTGCCTTCGGTTCATTTCGTGCTTATCGTGTGCGCCACTACTGAGTGCACCTTGTACATAGCGTCTGTGCAACAGCTTCTATGTAACAGCTTTTGTTTTGGTTTGATACCTATATAGGCATCAGACCGAAACAAAAAGCTGTGTGTTCAAAGCCTGAAAGCATACTTGGGGTTTTGCTGTTTGGCACCATGCCTGTTATGATCGATGCGTCGATATGAGTAGTCATTTATAAGCAAATATGATGCGCCTGCCTCAAAGGCCGGCGTTGAAACGGGCAAGGACATGTCAACCACGTCCACGCGCCTGGTGGAGGGGAGCCGCAACCCCAGTAAGATATGACACCCTCGAGGACGATGCATTGATATGCTCGTTCTCGGAGATTGCCTCGGTTCAGGGGGGAATGATTCATCGCTAGCTTTCAATCTCTCAATGTGCTCCAGCACTGTGAACTGCCGTGTTGCTTGATGACATGTCGTGTGGATTACTCACCTTGCTATGAACGTGATAGTGCTTGCACATCCAAGCATATCACAGGCTTTTGCCAGACCCTATGTATGAAGGCCGTTCATTGGTAACAGCCCCATTCACCGGCCAATGGAACACAAAGAGCTGCTGTTTGTGTTTGTTGGTGATCCATGTATGTTTGAGGCATGCTGCTCGTGATTTTTGCGCGCATGGGTTTGCATAGATGCCATCGCCTGCCGGTAAGATTCCGCGGCTTACGTGACACGAGAAGTTCGGCGGCGGTGGCGGCAGCCCATGTCAACCAATGGCACCCCATATTGGAAGGCGAGAGTTAATGCTCAGATGACCCCGGCGGCTCTGACCGTGATGCCTCCGGCAGCCGGCAGCGGCCATAGCACCAACTCACGCACTTGAAAGGGTCACGCCAATGCGAGGCCACACACAACGCGACCAACGGCAAAAGGCACGCGCCCATCCAATGACATGTCACATCTCTACTTATGCATCTGGGCCTCTTCACCTTTGCGGCAGCATGACAGAGACTGCATATGGCAAACCTGCATACTGTTTATCCTTGCCGTTTCCTGATGGTGCACCACGGGCATTGCAAACACTCGGTCGGAGACCCAACGTCGATTGTGATGCTCTGTGGAGGGTGGGAACGAACGGCGCGATGACCCTCGCAACAACTGGGCCAGGTGGGACTCCGCCAGCGGCTCCGACACGTCCAACTCGGATGTAGACATGGAGGAGTTGTTCTTGTGCTTGGAAGAGGGAACGGGCCATTGCAATGTGCAGTGGCCCCCTTCTATCTTTTATCCCGAGGACAGTTGTAGCCGTCCCACCCCCACCACCCCGAAAAGGCGGCGTGCTTGTGTCATGCGCACACTGCCGGAACCACGCAGCTGTAGCGTCTGATGGAGGAAGCCAGGCGGCACCTGCGGAACTCCTACATCCCGTGCCTCCTTCCGCAAATTCCCCTTGGAAAACATCCCGATGACAGCTGCAAAATGCAGTTCGCTCAAAGGGACAACGATGCCAGCCGCTCTGTGCCACGAAACCTTGAAGAAGGTCCTCTTGCGGACGATCGCCTCGCACCGCTCAGAACGCCTCCTCTTGACCAATCCTATCATATTTTCTTGCATCCTCGTCATCTTGCGACACCCGAGACAAGTAACAGTCCCCCGCCTACCGCCCCTGACGCATGGGATGTGCATGATAGGCAAGACCCATGACAATTGCTAACCGACCCTGACACATCCCTAACTACAACTGCCCGCTCTCCACCCTACACATGTCCCAAAGCACTCACTCGACAGGGTTTCGGCACAATCGCGCACGAGCCAACCACTCATTCATACTTGTTTAGTTAAGTTCGGGGCTAAGTTCATGGCCCCGCGAAGCCGTCTTTTGTATCGGCGCCTGTACACCAAGTAAGTGCGCAAGTGCGCGCCGGCAGCTCTGACCTGCGCTGTCTGACTGATACACAGGCTTTTAAGTGTACATGCAAGTGGTACCTGTCAGAATGTCAGGCGGACCGGCCCCAGTTCCAATAGCAAAGCCTACATCAGACTGAGGACTTCAGCGTAACTCCGGCTCACACCGCTGCAGAGACAAGGCTGGTTCTCACATGTCTTGGTCTCAAGTGCCTTGTTGAATTACGTGTCCATTGCAGAGCGTCCAGCGAATGATCCGGTGGTGGATCCAGGTCAACCTTGTGCATGTAGTGAGAGATGCTGGAGCTGAGTCCTCACTTTTTCACCATAGCCAGGTCCCAGACTAGAAAAAGAACGCCAACCACTCGACAGGCGTTGACACGGGAATATTTCGCAGGCAGTTTCTGTCGTCGAATGGAGTCGATGTTCTGAACCAGCGGCATTCCAGGTAGCCATGTTGTGCACCTGCATATCCTTTTTTGGCGTGTGCTCGTTGCTCCAACTCGCACCGAACACCGCAATACTGCCAAAAATTGCCTGAAACATTTAATCTACCTGCAGGAGCTCCTGATCAGGTAGGTGCCCCGGAGCTTGCATTCATGAATGCATGCACGAAATACAACTTTGCCCTGCAACATATATCATTGCGCACTGGCCCGATTTGGGCCAGATCAGTTTGGAGACAAAAACATTCACGCCTTGTTGCCATCTGGTGTACACCATGGCCAGGACATCCGCACACACGTGCTCCCTCCCACGCGTCCTCCAGCTCATGGCTTGCCAACGCCGTACGACGTACTGGGTCCGTGCATCTCACCAGCAATTCGACGCAGCACGGTGTCGTTTTGTGCGGTCTCATGCGTGCCGCCGAGCTTGACCATACGTTGCTTTTGGTCAGGTCATGCATCGGCAGACAGCGGGAACCAGCATAGGCGTGTATCTCTCGGCTGCGACGGCCATCGTCGATGGCATCGATGCCTGGGTTTGCAGCCTCGTCATGAGCCTCATGCCCGAATTCGTCCCAATCAGTCTGATTATCAGATTCAAGTTTGGCAATTTTGATCATATATACTCGTTAATGCCTCCAGTCTTTCACTGTTTCTACAGCGCACGTAATGCCTTCCATTACGCTGCAACGAAATGTTGTAGCTTGACCGGCATTTCACTTGCAAACGTTCTGATGAGCTTGCCCATCCCCTTACGGGGAAATCTTTGCTCATTTGGTATATTGCCAGCAAGCCATGCTTTTTCGGGACATGATTGCAAGAAACGCAAGTTTTGTGCTCAGGACAAGCCGCGAATATACCGTGCACTGGACTTGTGCTACACTGACGCACAGGACCTCTGGGTAGCACAGGTACAACCCACGCTCCTGCTTTTCGAAGACGTGCTACTGAAGATACGTTTGTAGATCTACAATACTGCGACGACTACTGGTTTTATACAGGTGTCTGTGCTACGACGACGAGCGCACTCGCTAATCACATATCAAAACACGGCGATGTGGCATTGTCGAAATCTTAATCCATGACCTGTGGGCTCCAGATAGGAAGGTGGATTATACCATACGCTTAATGTTGACACGGAGCTGGTAAACAGAGTAGGCAGGTGCCGCTCAAT